>NW_028180824.1:0-23659 GCF_964211825.1 Aythya ferina
GTCACCCCCCCATTGCCCCCCCATCCCCATTTGCCCCCCCCATCCCCATTTCCCCCCCCCAAATCCCCCCCCAGCCCCCATCACCCCCTAACCCCCCCATCCCCACCACCCCCCATCCTCCTTCCCCTTGCCCCCATCACCCCCCCATTACCCCCCCCGCCCCCATCACCCCCCCATCGCCCCCCCAAACTCCTGCCCCCCCCGCCCCTTTTTTCCTTAACGCCCCCCCCCAAAAAAGAAACTGAAGCAGCTCAACCAATTCCCCGACTTCAACAACTACCTGATCTTCGTCCTCACCCGCCTCAAATCCGAAGGTGGGTCCGTGCCTAACCCCCGGGGGGGGGGTCCCACCGCCTTGTGCCCCCCCCCCGTGACCCCCCCGCACCCCCCTGCCCCCCCCCAGACGAACCCACGCGGTCGCTGAGCGGCCTGATCCTGAAGAACAACGTCAAGGCGCACTACCAGAGCTTCCCCCCCCCGTGGCCGAGTTCATCAAGCAGGAATGCCTCAACAACATCGGCGACGCCTCCTCCCTCATCCGTGCCACCATCGGTGAGTTGGGGGGGCCCTTGGCTGTCCCCCCCCCAAAAAAAAAACACCCTAAAAGTCATAACTCGCCCCCCCCGTGCCCGCAGGGATCCTCATCACCACCATCGCCTCCAAAGGGGAGCTGCAGATGTGGCCGGAGCTGCTCCCCCAGCTCTGCAACCTGCTTAATTCCGAAGATTACAACACCTGCGAGGTGAGGGGGCTTTGGGGGGGTTATTTTTTTTTCGGGGGGGCCCCAGAAAAGGCGCTGACCCCCCCCGGGGCCGTGCAGGGGGCGTTCGGGGCGCTGCAGAAGATTTGCGAGGATTCCTCCGAGCTCCTGGACAGCGACGCGCTCAACCGGCCCCTCAACGTCATGATCCCCAAATTCCTGCAGTTTTTCAAGCACTGCAGCCCCAAAATCAGGTGTGTGGGGGGGGCCAGACTCCTAAATTTTTTTGGGGGGGGGGTTTTGGGGGGTTTGGAGGGGGTTTGGGGGGGTCTTAGGTCACTGGGATGGGGAAAAGTGGTGGTGTGGGGTGAGGAGTGAGATGCTTTGTGCCCCTGGTGCTGGGGGGTGGCGGGGTACGGGGGGCAAAACCCCAATTTTTTTTTGGGGGGGGGGGTGGGGAGGATTTTGGGGGGGCTTGGAGGGGATTTGGGGGAGTTTGGGGGGGGGTTTTGGGGGTCCCAGCCCACCTGGATGCAGCAGGGGGGTGTCACAGTGTGGGGAGCGAGCTGCTCTATGCCCCTGCTGCTGGGAGGTGGTGGGGCAGGGGGGGCAAAATCCCTAAAATTTTTTTTGGGGGGGGTTGGGGGAGGATTTTGGGGGGGTTAGGGGAGAATTTGGGGGAGTTTGGGGAGGATTTTGGGGGTCCCAGCCCACCTGGGCAGTGTCACGGTGTGGGGAGCGAGCTGCTTTGTGCCCCTGCTGGTGGGGAGTGGGGGGGGTGAGACCCCCAAAATTTTTTTGGGGGGGGGTTGGGAGAGTTTGGGGAAGGATTTTGGGGGGGTTGGGAAGATTTGGGGTGGGGGTGGAGGGGTTTGGGGGGGGTCCGAGCCCACCTGGACACTGCAAAGTGGTGTCATGGGGTGGGGGGCGAGCCGCCTTGTGCCCCCCACTGCTGCTTTTCCTTTATCCCTGCCCCCCCCCCAGCCTTGCTCATTAACTAACGAACCCGCCGGGGTCTCACCCTCCTCGGTGCCCCCCCCCCGTGTTATTTTCCCCCCCCCCAACCCACCAGATCCCACGCCATCGCCTGCGTCAACCAGTTCATCATGGACCGCGCGCAGGCGCTGATGGAGAACATCGACACCTTCATCGAGGTGAGCCCCCCCCCCACAGCCACCCCGCTGCCTGGGGGGGGGCCTGAGGGTGACGCCGTGCCCCCCCCCGTGTTTTTTTGTCCCCCCCCTCAGCACCTTTTCGCCCTGGCGGTGGATGAAGACCCCGAGGTGCGCAAGAACGTGTGCCGGGCGCTGGTGATGCTGCTGGAGGTGCGCATCGACCGCCTCATCCCCCACATGCACAGCATCATCCAGGTGGGTCTGGGGGCCGCTTTTTGGGCTTGGGGAGGGTCTTGGAGGGGGGGTCGTGGGGCTGACGGGGCCCCCCCTCCCTTTTTTTTCCAGTACATGCTGCAGAGGACGCAGGACAGCGACGAGAACGTGGCGCTGGAGGCTTGCGAGTTCTGGCTGACGCTGGCCGAGCAGCCCATCTGCAAGGAGGTGCTGACGTCCCATCTGGTGCAGTGAGTGCTTGGGGAGCCCCCCCCCCGGCCCCCAGTGCCCCCCCAGCGCCCCCCCAGCACCTCAAAAAGCCCCTTTTTGTTTTTTTTTTCTCCCATTTTTCCCCCCCCCCCTTCCAGGTTGATCCCCATCCTGGTGAACGGCATGAAGTACTCAGAGATCGACATCATCCTGCTCAAGGTACGGGGCTGGGGGGGGGCACCCCCTGCCTCCAGCCCTCTTTTGGGCTGGAATTGAGCTAACTGGGAGAACTGGGAGAACTGGGAACCCCCCGGAGGTGATGACAGTTGCCAACTGATACTGGTGATGTTGGTGGTATTCGTACTGGCTGATCCGGGGGTGCTGCGGGAGCACCCCAGGGTGCCCTGACGCCCCCCTCCCGGTGCCCTGACGCCCCCCCTGGTATCGTGACACCCCCCCCCGGTGCCCTGACGCCCCCCTCCCGGCCCTCAGGGGGACGTGGAGGAGGACGAGGCCATCCCCGACAGCGAGCAGGACATCAAGCCGCGCTTCCACAAGTCGCGCACGGTGACCCTGCAGCACGAGGAGGAGCGGCCGCAGGACCCCGAGGACGCCGAGGACGAGGACGACGACGACACGCTGTCCGACTGGAACCTCCGTACGGCCCCACGGGGGTGGGAGGGCCGGCCCCAAACCCCCCCCGGCCGGCCCCAAGCCCCCTCGGTTCCCAAAGCCCCCCGCCGGCCATCCCCAGACTCCCCAGTGATCCTCAAACCCCCCTGGAATTGGTTTCCAAATCCCTTTTGGAGTCCCCAGACCCTCTTGGTGTCCCTAAACCCCTCATTGGTGTCCCCAGACCCCCCCCATCCATCTCCAAACCCCCCCAGCGTGAGTCCCCAGATCCTCTTGGTGTCCCCAGACCCCTCGTTGGTGTCCCCAGACCCCCCCATCCACCACCAAAATCTCCCCAGTGATCCCCAAACCCCCCTGGAATCGGTCCCCAGACCCTCTTGGTGTCCCCAAACCCTTCATTGGTGTCCCCAGCCTCCCCCAGCCATCCCCAAACCCCTCATTGTGGTCCCCCGAACCCCTTGGGTGTCCCCAAAACCCCTTTATTGGTCCCCAACCCCCCCCCAAACCCCCTCAGCCATCCCCAAAACCCCTCATTGGGTCCCCCAAACCCCTCAGGCGTCCCCAAAACCCCTTGGCTGTCCCCAAACCCCCCCAGCCACCCCCAAAACCCCTCATTGGGTCCCCAAGCCCCTCATTGGGGTCCCCTGCACCCCTCAGGTGTCCCCAAAACCCCTTGGCTGTCCCCAACCCCCCCTCAAGCCCCCTCAGCCATCCCAAAACCCCTCATTTGGGTCCCCCAAACCCCTCAGTTGTCCCCAAAACCCCCTTGTAGGTCCCCAACCCCCCGCGCTGTCCCCACACTGGAGGCAGGAGGACGTCGACAGAGCCGAACACGTGCTCGGGGGGGGGGCTTCGTTAGCGGGATGGGGGAGGCTAATTAAGCTAACGAGGAGGCCTGGCCCCGCAGGGAAGTGCTCGGCCGCCGCGCTGGACGTCCTGGCCAACGTGTTCCGCGAGGAGCTGCTGCCGCACCTCCTGCCCCTGCTCAAGGAGCTGCTCTTCCACCCCGAGTGGGTCATCAAGGAGTCGGGCATCCTCGTCCTGGGGGCCATCGCCGAAGGTGGGAGCCCCCCCGAGCCCCCCCCGTGTCCCCCCCATATCCCCCTGTGTCCCCCCTGTGTCACCCCGTGACCCTCCGAGCCACCCCGTGTCCCCCTGAGCCACCCAGACACCCAGAGAGGGGGCTGGGAGTGGGGTTGTGCCCCCGGTGGGGGGTCTCTGAGCGTGGCTGTGCCCCCATTTGCACCCTGGGGGGGGTCTCTGAGGGTCTCCGAGTGCCCCCTGAGCCACCCGGAGAGGGGTCTCTTAGCCTGGCCATGCCCTGGGGGGGGGTCTCTGAGCACGGCTGTGCCCCCATTTCCACCCTGGGGGGGGGTCTCTGAGCACGCCTGTGCCCCCCTGCCACCCCGGGGGGCATCTCAGAGCTTGGCCATGTCCCCGTGCCACCCTGAGGGTGCTCTCTGAGCCTGGCCATGCACCGGGGGGGGGGTCTCTGAGCATGGCCGTGCCCCGGGGGGGGGTCTCTGAGCATGGCTGTACCCCCATTTCCACTCTGGGGGGGTCTCTGAGCCTGGCCATGCCCCGGGGGACATCTCTGAGTGCAGCCGTGTCCTGGTGCCACCCTGGGGGTGCTCCCTGAACCTGTCCATACCCCTGGGGGGGTCTCTCTGAGAGCAGCTGTGCCCGGGGGGGGGTCTCTGAGCACGGCTGTGCCCCCATTTCCACCCTGGGGGGCACTCTCTGAACGCTGCCATATCCCCGTGCCACCCCGGGGGCACTCTCTGAGTGCATCTGTGCCCCGGGGGGGGTCTCCGAGCATGGCTGTGCCCCCATTTCCACTCTGGGGGGGTCTCTGAGCCTGGCCATACCCCGGGGGGCATCTCAGAGCATGGCCATGTCCCCGTGCCACCCCGGGAGCGCTCCCTGAGCCCATCTGTGCCCCAACGGAGGCGGGGGGGGGGTCTCTCTGAGAGCACCTGTACCCTCAGGAGGGGGTCTCTCTGACCACAACCCACCCCCCCCTCGCCCAAAACACGCAGGCTGCATGCAGGGCATGGTGCCCTACCTGCCGGAGCTGATCCCCCACCTGATCCAGTGCCTGGCGGACAAGAAGGCGCTGGTGCGCTCCATCGCCTGCTGGACCCTGAGCCGCTACGCGCACTGGGTGGTCAGCCAGCCCCCCGACATGTACCTCAAGCCCCTCATGACCGAGCTCCTCAAACGCATCCTGGACAGCAACAAGAGGGTGCAGGAGGCGGCCTGCAGGTAGGGACGGACCCCCCCCTCCCCGGGGGGAAAAAATTTGGGGGGTGGCTCCTCTCGGATCATCCCCTGATCATCCCCACCTTTCCCTGGGCGTGATGATGCCGTGAGCACGCTGTGATGCTGCTGGATTCGTACGGGGGGGGTCTTTTCCACCCCCTTGGGCTCTTTTCCACCCCCTGGGGGGGTCTCATTCATTTTTTTACCACCCCTGGGGGGGTCTCTGATGGTTTTTTTATCCCCCACACACCCCCGATCATCCCCACCTTTCCCTGGGCGTGATGATGCCGTGAGCACGCTGTGATGCTCCTGTATTTGTACTGCCTAACCCCGGGGGGGGCTTTTCCACCCCCTTGGGCTCTTTTCCATCCCCTGGGGGGGTCTCTGATGATTTTATTTTTTTTTTTATCCCTCCTACACCCCCGATCATCCCCACCTTTCCCTGGGTGTGATGATGCCGTGAGCACGCTGTGATGCTGCTGGATTCGTATGGGGGGGGCTTTTCCACCCCCTTGGGCTCTTTTCCACCCCCTGGGGGGGTCTCATTAATTTTTTTATCCCCCTGGGGGGGTCTCTGATGGCTTTTTTTATCCCCCCCACCCCCCCAGACCCCCCCGATCCCCTTTCCCTGGGTGTGATGATGCTGGAGATGCCGTGAGCACGCTGTGATGCTGCTGGATTCATACGGGGGGGGGGTCTTTTCCACCCCCCTGGGCTCTTTTCCACCCCCTGGGGGGGTCTCATTCATTTTTTTATCCCCCTGGGGGGGTCTCTGATGGTTTTTTTATCCCCCCCACCCCCCCAGACCCCTTCATCCCCCCCTCTCCCTGGGCATGATGATGCTGGAGATGCCGTTAGCACGCTGTGATGCTGCCGTATTCGTACGGGGGGGGTCTTTTCCACCCCCTTGGGCTCTTTTCCACCCCCTGGGGGGGTCTCATTAATTTTTTAATCCCCCCCCCCTCCCTGGGCATGATGATGCTGATGATGCCATGAGCACGCTATGATGCTGCCGTATTCGTACTGCCTGACCCGGGGAGGGGACATCTTTTCCACCCCTTTGGTCTCTTTTCCATCCCTTGGGGGGGGCGTCTCTGCTAATTTTATTATTTTTTTTACCCCCCCCATACAGCGCCTTCGCCACGCTGGAGGAGGAGGCGTGCACCGAGCTGGTGCCGTACCTCAGCTTCATCCTGGACACGCTGGTGTTCGCCTTCGGCAAGTACCAGCACAAAAACCTCCTCATCCTCTACGACGCCATCGGCACGCTGGCCGACTCGGTGGGCCACCACCTCAACCAGCCGGTACCTTTTTTTTCCCCTTTTTTTTCCCCTTTTTTTTTTTTTGACCCGTTTTCTTCCTTTTTCGCCCCATTTTTCGGCCCGGCGCCCGGTGATGACGAGCAGCCACAGACATTCGAATCCCGAAGGCTCTGTGTGGATCCCGCTGGTCTGAGGGGCCCGGGGCCAAGTGGGGGGCGACCCTTTAACGCCCCCCTCACCCCATAATGGGGTTTTCCCCCCCATAATAGGGTCTCCCCCCCCGTAAAGGGGTTCCCACCCCCATAATGGGGTTTTCTCCCCTGTATTGGGGTTTTCTCCCCCATAAAGGGGTTCCCAGCCCCGTAATGGGGTTTTCTCCCCCGTAATAGGGGTTCCCCCCCCATAATGGGGTTTGTTTCCCCCCCTGTAATGGGGTTTTCCCCCCCATAAAGGGGTCTCCCCCCCCGTAAAGGGGTTCCCACCCCCATAATGGGGTTTTCTCCCCCGTATTGGGGTTTTCTCCCCCATAAAGGGGTTCCCACCCCTATAATGGGGTTTTCTCCCCCTATAATGGGGTTTTCTCCCCCCATAATGGGTTTTCTCCCCCGTAATGGGGTTCCCCCCCCCATAATGAGGTCCCCCCCCCTTCCAGGAGTACATCCAGAAGCTGATGCCCCCGCTCATCCAGAAGTGGAACGAGCTGAAGGACGAGGACAAGGACCTCTTCCCCCTGCTGGAGGTGAGGGGGGGGACAAAGAGCCCCCCCCCCAAAAAAGGGTCCCCGCAGGGGGGGCCTCACACTCCTGCGGCCCCCCCCGGTCCTCCCCCAGTGCTCCCAATGCCCCAGTCCCGGTCTTGTGCTCCCAGTGCCTCCAGATCCCCGTTCCCAGTGCATCCCAGTACCCCCAGTTCTCCCCTCCTGGTGTTCCCAATTCTCCCAGTGCATCCTTCTCCCGCTCCAGTGCTCCCAGTTCTCCCAGTTACACCTCCCTCCCCTCCCAGTTCCCCCCCCCAGTGCACCCTGATCCCCCCAGCTCCCCCTCCCAGCGCTCCCAGTTCCCCCAGGACCCCCCAGTTCCCCCCTCCCAGTGCTCCCAGTCCCCTCCCAGCACCCCCAGATCCCCCCAGCACACCCCAGTTCCCCCCTCCCAGTGCTCCCAGTTCCTCCAGCACACCCCATTTCCCCCCCAGGACCCCCCAGTTCCCCCCCTCCCAGTGCTCCCAGTTCCCCCAGCACACCCCAGTCTCCCCCTTCCACTGCTCCCAGTCCCCCCAGACCCCCCCATCTCCCCTCCCAGCGCTCCCAGCCCCCCCTCCCAGTACTCCCAGTCCCCCCAGCACACCCCAATCCCCTCCCAGCTCCCCCAGACCCCCCCCCATCTCCCCTCCCATCCCTCCCAGCTCTCCCAGCTCCCCCTCCCAGTACTCCCAGCCCCTCCAGCCACCCCCATCTCCCCTCCCAGCCCTCCCAGCTCTCCCAGCTCCCCCTCCCAGTACTCCCAGTTCACTCTGCGCCCCCCCCTCCCACACAACTCCTCGTTTCCCCCCCCCCCAGTGCCTCTCCTCGGTGGCCACGGCGCTGCAGAGCGGCTTCCTGCCCTACTGCGAGCCCGTCTACCAGCGCTGCGTCACCCTGGTGCAGAAGACCCTTGCTCAAGCCATGGTGAGGACCCCCCCTCTCTCCCCGGGGGGGGTTAAAAAACCCCCAGAGCCATTCTGGGAGCTCACCCCCACGGTTCTGTGCCCCCCCCCTAGATGTACAACCAGCACCCCGACCAGTACGAGGCCCCCGACAAGGATTTCATGATCGTGGCGCTGGATCTGCTGAGCGGGCTGGCCGAGGGGCTGGGTTGCCACGTGGAGCAGCTGGTGGCCCGCAGCAACATCATGACGCTGCTCTTCCAGTGCATGCAGGTGGGGGGGCAGCTCCTGGACCCCCCCCCGGGGCGCTGGGGGGGTCTTCTGTCTTCATTTTTGCCCCCCCACCCCGCAGGACACCATGCCCGAGGTGCGGCAGAGCTCCTTCGCCCTGCTGGGAGACCTCACCAAAGCTTGCTTCGTGCACGTCAAGCCCTGCATCGGTGCGTAACGGGGCTGGGGGGGGCCATAAAAATAAAGGAACCCCCCCGGAGAATACGGGGGGGCCTTGTTTTAACCCTGCTTTCCCCCCCCCAGCTGAATTCATGCCCATTCTGGGCACCAACCTGAACCCCGAATTCATCTCCGTCTGCAACAACGCGACCTGGGCCATCGGCGAGATCTGCATGCAGATGGGTGAGCCCCCCCCCCCGGGCCCCCCCAGCCTCTTAAGACCCCCCCCAGCTCTTTTAGGGCCCCCCCAGCCCCTTGGGACCCCCCCCAAGCTGACCCCGTTGCCGGCAGGGGCGGAGATGCAGCCCTACGTCCAGATGGTGCTGAACAACCTGGTGGAGATCATCAACCGCCCCAACACCCCCAAAACCCTGCTGGAAAACACAGGTGAGGCCTGGGGGGGGGGCATAATTTTAAGGGGGGGGGCTTTTTGGGGTGTGGCCCCCCCGGGGCTGCCCCCAAATTTGTCCCCCTCCCTCCCCAGCCATCACCATCGGGCGGTTGGGCTTCGTCTGCCCGCAGGAGGTGGCCCCCATGCTGCAGCAATTCATCCGGCCATGGTAAATGTGGGGGGGGGGGCTACGTGGGGACCCCCCCCGATCCTCCCCAGGCATCCCTGGAAGGGGCTGAACCCCCCCGTGCCCCCCCCCAGGTGCACCTCCCTGCGCAACATCCGTGACAACGAGGAGAAGGACTCGGCTTTCCGCGGCATCTGCGTCATGATCGGGGTCAACCCCGGCGGCGTCGTGCAGGTGGGGGCCCCGTTTTGATCTCCCCCCCCCCCCTATTTTCATTTGCCCCCCCCTTTTCTGTGTTTATTCCACCCCATTTTGCCCCATTTCCGTGCTTGTTGCCCCCCCGTTTTGCCCCCTTTTTATCTGCCCCCCCGTTTTGCCCCATTTCTTTGTGCTCCCCCCATTTTTATCTGCCCCATTTCTGTTTGCCCCCCCCCATTTTGCCCCATTTCCGTGCTTGTTGCCCCCCTATTTTACTCCACATCTGTTTGTCCCCCCTCCCTCTGCCCCATTTTTATCTGCCCCCCCATTTTGCTCCATTTCTGTGTTTGAACCCCATTTTGCCCCCTTTTTATCTGCCCCCTATTCTGCCCCATTTCTTTTTGCCCCCCCCATTTTGCCCCATTTCCATGCTTGTTTGCCCCCTTTTTATGTCTCCCTTATTTTACCCCATTTTTTCTACCCCCCCATTTCACTCCACATCTATTTCTTCCACCTCATTTTTATCTGCCCCCCAATTTTGCCCCATTTTTACCTGCCCCCCCCACCACGTCTGTGTTTGTCCCCCTCCATTTTACCCCACGTCCCGCTTTGTTCCCCCTCCTCCTGCCCTATTTTTATTTACCGCCCCCATTTTGCTCCAATTTCATCTTCCCCTACCCTTTCTCTTTTTATTCCCTCCCCCATTTTGCCCCATTTTTACTTGCCCCCCCCCCCAGGATTTCATCTTCTTCTGCGACGCCGTGGCCTCGTGGGTGAGCCCCAAGGACGACCTGCGGGACATGTTCTATAAGGTCTGCACCGCCTTGGGGGGGGTCTGGGGGGCTCGGTAAGCCCCCCCCTCACCCCTTAACCCCCCCCTGTGTGTGTCCCCCCCCCCTACAGATCCTGCACGGCTTCAAGGACCAGGTGGGGGAGGAGAACTGGCACCAGTTCTCGGAGCAGTTCCCCCCCCTGCTCAAGGACCGGCTGGCGGCGTTTTACGGGGTCTAGGCCAGGCGGCGGCACCGGGACCAGGTCTGGGGGGGGCCCCGCACCCCAAAACGTGCTGGGGGGGGGGGCACTGACCCCCCCCAGCCCCTCTAACCCCCTTTTTTCCTCCCTTTTCTCTTTTTTTCTCCCGTTTTTCCCCCCTTTTCTCCCTTTTTCCCCCCCCTTTTCTCTTTTTTTCTCCCGTTTTTCCCCCCTTTTCTCTTTTTTCTCCCTTTTTCCCCCCTTTTCTCTTTTTTTTCTCCTTTTTTCCTCCCCTTTTCCCCCCCTTTTCTCCCTTTTTTCCCCCCTTTTCTCCTTTTTTCCTCCCTTTTCTTCCTTTCCCCCCCACCTTTTCTTTTTTTCTTCCCCCCTTTTCTCATTTTTCCCCACTTTTCCCCCCCTTTTCTCCTTTTTCCCCCTTTTTTCCCCCCTATTTCTTCTTTTTTCCCTTTTTTTTCCTCCCCCCCCAGGTCGGCAGCGCCGTCGGGACGGCGGCCGGGAGCAGGCGGCCCCCGGGGGGGTTCAGGGGGGGGTCGGGAGGAGCCGCGGCGGGGGTGGCAGCGCAGCCCCTCCCCCCCCCGGCCAGGCTGTGTGAGGGGAGGTGGGGGGGGGGGGAGGGTCCCAGCTCTGAGCCCCCCCCCCACCTTTAAGGGGACAACGGGGGTGGGATGGGGGTGGGGGGAGGAGGTCGGGAGCCCCCCCTCGAGCGCGGCCTTGGGGTGGAAAAGGCAAAATTTGGGGCAAAAACGGGGCCAAACGGGGGGGGCCCTCCCCCTGCGATGTGTGTCCCCCCCCCCTTTTTTTCCCTGCCCCCCCCCCTCGCATGGTGCCCCCCCCCCCATAGATAAATGTGTAGAGGCCCCCGGGGGGGGCCCGGCCGCTCCCCTTTTGTGCTTCGTCGCCCCCCCCCCCCCCGTTTTTTGCCCGTTTTGTTCCGTTTTTTACCGTTTATTGGGGGGAGGGGGGAGGAGGAGGAGGAGGAGGGGGCGCCCCGGGGGGGCTGGGCCTTGGGGGGGGGCTCCAGGGAGGGGGCGGGCCCGGGAGGTGGGGGGGGGGGGAGGGGGGTCGGGCCCCCCCCCCTCGATTTTCTTGTCGGCAATGAAAATTCCTTCAGCGTCCGCTGTGTCCGTGAATTTTTTTACGGGGGGGCAAATTTGGGGAGGGGGCGGCAGGGTTTTTTTTTGGGGGGGGGTAAATTTGGGGAGGGGGATTCGTTCTCCCCCCCCCCCCCGCCATGGGAGCGCAGTGGTACGGCCCGCCCGCACGTGGAGCCCTTCCGGCGCCGCCTTATGACGTCACCCCGCTCCTCCGCCTCCCTATTGGGCGGCGGCGCCGGAAGCGGAAGCGGCCGTGGCCGTGGAGACGGGACGCGGCCGGGCGGCGGCCCCGGTACCGATGGGGGGGGGGCGGGCAACGGGACCGGAGGGGGGGGGAGGCGGCTTGGGGGGGGGACGGGAGGAAAGGGGGGAGGGAACGGGGGGGCTCCGGTAATGGGGGGCTTGGGGGGGGGCTCCGGTAACGGGGAGGGGGCGCCGGTAACGGGGGTGCTCCGTTAACGGGGGGGGGGGGGGGGCGCGGTTCGAGGCCTTGCGGCCCGGTGACGCCTCCGCCCCCCCCCCAGCCATGGAGGGGGCCCCCGCGCCTCCGCCGCCGCCCCCCGCCGCCCCCTCCGGTACCGACCCCGACCCCGAGGACCCGGACCCGGACCGGCGGGCCCAGGAATACATCAGCCGCCTG
This sequence comes from Aythya ferina, assembly GCF_964211825.1. NCBI lineage: Eukaryota > Metazoa > Chordata > Aves > Anseriformes > Anatidae > Aythya > Aythya ferina. Next base: position 11,930 of record NW_028180824.1, read on the forward strand.
CGGGGCCCCCCCGCCGCCCCCCCGGAGATGCTCAACCCCCCCCCCGGTGCTCCCCACCCCCCCGCTGCCTCCTCCCTCGGTGCCTCCCGCGGTGCTGCGGCGCCCCCCGGTTCCCGGGGGGGTTCCCGGGGGGGTTCCCGGAGGTGTGGGAGGCACCGGGGGGGGTACCGGCGGCGGGGGGGGGCTTCTGTCGTTGCCCCTGGAGCTGCTGCTGGAGATCTGCGGCTACCTGGGGGCCCGCGAGGTGCGGGGGGTTCTGCCCCGCGTCTGCCGGGCCCTGCGGGACCTCGCCCGCGACGCCGTCGTTTGGAGGCTGCGGCTGCAGCGCCGGGCGGGGGGGGCGCTGCCCGTGCTGGAAGGTGAGGGGGGGGGGGTTGGGGGGGGTGAAGGGGGGTCTGGGGGGGGTGGGGACCCCCCCCGTGTCACCCCCTTCTTGGTATCGCCCCCCCCATTGTCCCTCTCCTTGTCCCTCCCTCTCACCCCCCCCCCGCTTTGTTGCCCACCCCCCCCCTTTTGGCCCTTCCCCTCCTTGTCACCCCCTTTTTCGCCCCCCCCACCTTGTTGCCCCCCCCCTTGGAGCCCCCCTTACCCGCTCCTTGTCGCCCCCCCTTGTCACCCCCCCCCATCACCCCACCTTCCTTATCACCCCCCCTCAGCCCCTTAAAGGTGCCTGGTACCCATTTGCCCCCCCCTCTTTATTTAAGGACCCCCCCTTATTTAGGGACCCCCCTCTTTATCTTGGGACCCCCTCCCCTTATTTTGAGACCCCCCCTCTTTATTTTGGGACCCCCCCCCTCTTTATTTTGTCCCCTCCCCTTATCTTGGGACCCCCTCCCCTTATTTTGGGACCCCCCTTCTTCATTTTAACCCCCCCCTTCTTCATTTTGGGCCCCCCCTTTTTATTTCTGAACCCCTTCCCCTTATTTCTTCCCCCCCCCGTGTGCCCCCCCCCCCCCAGAGGAAGGCTTCGACTGGGCGGCCGCCTGCGTGGACCTGGAGGAGCACCTTCAGCGCTGGGGGGGCGGGGGGGCCGCCATGGAGCACTTCTCCCTGGACGAGGGGCACTTCGCCTCCGTCGACTCCGTCCTCCTGCTGCAGGTAAAGCCATGGACGGGGATGGGGGGCCCCGATTTCAACCTGGGGGGGCCCCTCCTCACCCCCCAAACCCCCCCCCCTTTTTGTAGGGGGGCACCCTCTGCGCCTCGGGGGCCCGGGACCGCAACGTCAACCTCTGGGACCTGCGGCAGCTGGGCCAAGCGCCCGGCCGGGTGCTGCTCAAAGCACTGGGCACGGGGCGCAACGGCACTCACAAGGTGGGGGCTCACTCCTGAACCCCCCCCGAGGCTTTTTTTTTACCGAGGGGGGGCTATCGGCTGCTCTTCCCCCCCCCCCCGTCTCCCAGGGCTGGGTTTGGTGCCTGGCGGCCAGGGGCACGGCGCTGAGCTCGGGCTCGTGGGACAGCACCGTGAAGCTGTGGGACCTGGGAGCCGAGGGGCAGCAGTTCGGGGAGATCAGGTGATGCCCGCGGGGTCGGGGGGGGGCCGTTTTTTATTTTTGGGGGGGGTCCGCGAGGGGATTTTGACCCTCCCGTTGCCCCCCAGGGAGAAGGCGGCGGTGCTGTGCCTCTCCTACCGCCCTGACGTCCTCATCACCGGCACCTACGACAAGACGGTGACGGTCTACGACCCCCGAGGTGGGTCCGGGGGGGTGTTACGATGTTTAAGGGGGGGGGTCCCGGCTTTTAACCCCCCCCCACAGCCTCGCAGGCCCTGGTGCGGAGCTACAAAGCCCACGGCAGCGCCGTGCTGTCGCTGGCGGCCGACGATCGCCTCATCGTGTCGGGCAGTGAGGACAGGACCCTCGTCGTCTTCGACCGCCGCGCCGGGGGGGTCCTGCAGAAGCTTCAGGTGGGTCCTGCCCCCCCCATATACCAATTAAAGCCCCCAAATTTGTGGTTTTTTAGCGCTTTTTCCCATTCCCAGCTGGAGAACTACCTGCTGTCCATGGCGTACCGCGGCACCCAGCTCTGGGCTGGGGACAACCAGGGCCGGGTTCACGTTTTTGGGAACAGCGGTGGCAGCTTCCAGCCCGCCCGGGTAAGGCTCTGTGGGGTGGGGTGTGGGGGGGCACGGGGGGGCCGTAAAATCTTTCTGGCCCCCTCACGGCACCGTTTGGCTTTTTTTTGGGGCAGTATTTCGACGTCGGGCACCGGCTGCAGATCACGGGGCTCTGGCACTCGCTGGGGTCCCTCTACACCACCTCCACCGACAGGACGCTGCGGGTGAGGCCCCCCCCCCCCCCCGAACCCCCCCCATCGCACAATGCCGGGCTGGGGGGGCCCCAGCGCGTCCCCCCCCCCATTTATAAGGGGTCAGAGGGGGCGAACGGCGCGCGGTGTCTCGCAGGTACACGTCCCCACGGACCCCCCCCGCACCATCTGCTCCTGGACCCACGACGACGTCCTCAATGGGGTGAGCGGAGGGGGGGGGGGGGCAGCAGGACCCTGGTGGTGCCCCCCCAAACCCCGAGACCCCCTCTCCTCCCCCCCCCGACCCCTGAAGACCCCTCTCATCCCCTTCCCAGCCCCTGAAAACCCCTCTCATGTCCCCCCCACAGCCCTCGAGGCCCCCTCTCGTCCCCCCCCCAGCCCCTGCGGACCCCTCTTGTTCACCCCCAGCCCCTGAGGCTCCCTCTTGTCACCCCCTTGGCCTCTGCAGACACCCCTTGACCCCCCCCAGCCCTCAAATCCCCCTCTCATCCCCCCCCATCCCCTGCGGACCCCTCTGGACCCTTCCAGCCCCTGAGACCCCCCCCCATCTTGTCCCCCCCCCCAGATCAGCGTGGAGGGCGACGTGGTGGCAGCCGCCTCCGGGGGTCTCTCGGTGGAGGTTTGGAGGCTCCGGACCTGACGCGGCCCCATCACGGCCCCGTGCTCGCACTGCCACGGAGGGGGGGCTCCGGGAGGGGCTCAGCCCCCCTCCCACCGAGCCCCCCCCGCGCCGCCGGACGTGGGGGCCCCCCCCGAAGCCCCCCCGGCATGGAGGAGAGGCCCGGCCCGGGGAGCTTGGTGCTGCTCGGAGCTGCTGTTTGTGCGTGGGAATTAAAAGGGACTTGGCTGGAGCTGGTGCGTGTCCCTCGGGGGGAGCCCGGGGGGGTTTGGGGCACCGCAGCGGAATTTTGGGGGAAAAAACCGCATTTTTTGAGCTGTGATGTTTCGCTTTCGGGGACTATTGTCCCTCAGCGGCCACCGTCCCGCTTTCAATATGGCGGCGCCCAGCTGTACGGCTGCAGCGGGAAAAAGATGGCGGCGCGCTGCCGTACGGAGGCTGCGTGAGCAAGATGGCGGCGCCCTGCCGTACGGAAGCGTGACGAAGATGGCGGCGCGACGCCGTACAGAGGCGTGGCCAAGATGGCGGCGCCCTGTCGTACGGCGCCGTTCGGGGCCGGGCCCGGTGACGGCGGCGGCGGCTGCGGGGAGGGAGCGGCCGGGCCCATGGCGGCGGCGGGGGGGGCACCGGCACCGGCCCCGGCACCGGCCCCGACCGAGGCCCTGCGGGCCGTGCTGAAGCCGAGCGGGGCCCTCCCGGCCGGGAGCCTCCCGGTGCGCGGCTACGACTTCGCGGGGGGCCCGGACCACGCGGCGCTGCTCCGCTCCTTCCTCACCACCGGCTTCCAGGCCACCAGCTTCGGGCAGGCCGTGGCCGAGATCCGGCGGATGGTGGGCTAAGGGGGGGGGTGGGGGGAGAACCGGGGACCCTCACCGGGCCCCCACCGGGCCTCAACCGGGCCCCCGGGGTCTCACCGGGGTCTCACCGGGGTCTTACCGGGGTCTTACCGGGCAGATCGCGGCGAAGCTGGAGCCGCTGAGCGCGGAGGAGCGGGGCCGGGCCGAGCTGAGCGGCTGCCCGCGGGCGCCGTCGGGGTGCACCATCTTCCTGGGCTTCACCTCCAACCTCATCAGCTCCGGCGTCCGGGAGACCATCCGCTACCTGGTGCAGCACGGCATGGTGCGGGGGGGCACCGGGGGGCAACGGGGGACGGGGGGGGAACCGGGGGGCACCGGGGGGACCGGGGGGCAACGGGGGACGGGGGTAGATTCATCTCCAAGCCGTGTATGGGGGTCCTGGGGGGGTCGTGGGGGTCCCAGCGGGGGCCCTGTGTGGCTGCAGGGGGCCCTTTGCGGCTCCGTGCCCGTCCCCGAGGGGTCCCTTCAGGTCCTCGGGGGTCCCAGCGCGGTCCCTGGGGTCCCTCTGGGTGTCCTCGATGTCCCCTGGGGTCCCTGCGTGACTCCTGCTCTGTCCCCGAGGTGTCCTCCATGTCCCCAGGGGTCCTGGGGTGGTCGCTGGGGTCCCTGCACTGCCCTGTTCCCGTCCCCAAGGTGTCCCCGTGGTCCCTCTGTGGTCCCAGCCCTGTCCCTGATCCCTTTTTTGGGCTTTTTGGGGTCCTGCTCTCATCAGCTCAGTCCCTGGGGTATTTTGGAGATTCGGGGAGGGCTCAGCCCTGCCCCCGAGGGGTTCTTCAGATCCCCAAAGATCCTGGCCAAACCCTTTAGGGTCCCCGAGGTCCCCCTGGGGTGTTCTGGGGGGGTCCCTGAGGTGCTGACCCCCCCCCCAAATCAGGTGGACGTGCTGGTGACGACGGCCGGGGGGGTGGAGGAGGACCTCATCAAGTGCCTGGCGCCCACCTACATCGGGGACTTCAGCCTGCGGGGCCGGGACCTGCGCCAGAACGGCATCAACAGGTACGGGGGGCGGGGGGGCAGCCGGGGGCACCCATGGGTGGTTGGGGACACCCAAAGATGCTGGGGGACACCCGTGGGCTGAGCCCACCCCCTCACCCCCAGGATCGGGAACCTGCTGGTGCCCAACGACAACTACTGCAAGTTCGAGGACTGGCTGATGCCCATCCTGGACCAGATGGTGGACGAGCAGGAGACTCAGGTGGGTGGGAGGGGATGGGGGTGGGCAGGATCCCCCCCCCCAGCTCATTGGGGGGGTGCCGGGAGCCCCCCCCTCGGGGTCTGTGGGGGTCCTGAGGGGGCAGTGGCTCCGCAGGGCGTGAGGTGGACACCATCGCGGATGATCGCACGGCTGGGCAAGGAGATCGACAACCCCGAGTCGGTGTGCTACTGGGCACAGAAGGTAAAGGGGGGGGGAAACAGGGAGTAACCCCCCCCCCCACGGCATCCCCTACCCCCTCAGGGGCATTGCTTGGCCCTGGTCATCACTGCTTCACCCCCCCCCCAATTCCAGAACAAGATCCCGGTGCTGAGCCCGGCGCTGACCGACGGCTCGCTGGGGGACATGATCTTCTTCCACTCCTACAAGCGCCCGGGGCTGGTGCTGGACATCGTGGAGGGTGAGTTTGTCCCCGGGGGGGGGCGTGTGGCTGCTGGGACCCCCCCCCAAAATAAAAAAAAAAGCCTTTGGGGTCCCCTGACGGCTGTCCCAGCGCAGATCTGCGGCTCATCAACACCCAGGCCATCTTCGCCAGGAAGACCGGGATGATCATCCTGGGCGGGGGGCTGGTGAAGCACCACATCGCCAACGCCAACCTCATGGTGAGGGGCCAGGGGGGGTACACGGGGGGCGTTTTGGGGGGGCTCAGGGACCCCCCCAGCCCTCACCCCGCCGCTCCCCGCAGAGGAACGGGGCCGATTTCTCCGTCTACGTGAACACGGCGCAGGAATTTGACGGCTCCGACTCGGGGGCGCGACCGGACGAGGCCGTGTCCTGGGGCAAGATCCGGATGGACGCCACGCCTGTCAAGGTGGGGGGAGTCCCGGGGGGGTCAGGGGGGGTTTTGGGGAGCCCCCGGGGGTCCCCACCTCTCACCCCTGCTCTCCCAGCAGGTCTACGCCGACGCCTCGCTGGTTTTTCCGCTGCTGGTGGCGGAGACGTTCGCCCAGAGAGCCGACGCCTTCCCCGTGGAGCCGCAGGGCGACTGAGCCAGTTTTTTGGGGGGGCTGAGGGGGGCCGCCCCTCACCCCGGGGGGCTGAGCCCCCACCCGGGGGGGTGCCCAGGACCCTCACCTTGCTGTGCCGAGCGCCCCGTGAGCTGTAGACACGGGGGGGGGGGGGCCCCGGTCCCATCGCGTGGGGCCCCAGAGCGCGGCGCAGGGCGGAGCGGGACGGGGAGCGGGACAGGGAACGGCCCCAGTGCTCCCAGTAAAAACACTGCACGTACAACACGCTGCCGGTTTATTTCTCCTTCCTGGGGGGGGTACAGATGGTGGGGGGGGGGGCTGCCCATCAGGTATCTGCATCGCCCTCCCCCTCGGGCTCGAAGCCGTCCTCCCGCCAGAGCTGGACGCAGCCGTCGGCGGCGGTGAGCAGGCAGGGCAGCGCGGGGTGGAAGGCGAGAGACTGCACCACGCCGCGGCCCACCGCCAGCGTCAGCGCCAGAGAGCCCTGTGGGGGGGTTACGGGCAAAGATGGGGGGCTGTTTCGCACCTGGGGGGCTGCCCCAGAGCTCTGGGGGGGGGCTCGCCCCCACCGCTCACCTCCACCAGGTCCCAGAAGTAGACGTTGCCGTCCTCCGAGGCGCTGCCCACGTGCGTGTCCTGCTCGCTCAGCACGCAGTCCAGCCGGTACGCCGTGCTGCGGTGGCCGGTGTACCTTTGGGGGGGGGGGTGAGGGGGTGAGGGGGGGTCCCAAAACTCCCCCTGTGGCCCCCCCTGAACCCCCCCAGGCTCCTACTCGCCCAGCAGCTCCCCCGTGTCCTTGTCCAGCAGGCGCAGGGTGGAGTCGAGGCTGGCGACCAGCGCGCACTGCCCATCCTTGCTGAAGCAGACGCTGGTGATAGGGCCTAGAAAATGGGGAGGGGGCGTTTGGGGGGGGCCTAGAATGTGTGGGGGGGTTGGGGGGGTCCTGGGAGCCCCCCCCCAGTCACTCACTGCCGATGTAGTCGGAGTAGAGCTGCCCGGCGCGGAGGTCGTAGCGGCGGACGCGGCCATCCACGGAGCTGTAAAGGGGGGATGTTAGCAGAGGGGGGGGGTGTTAGCAGGGGGGGGGGCCGTCCTGGTGTCCCCCCCCACCCCGTGAAGCCCCCCCCTCAGTCTCTCACCCCGTCAGGATCTCGTGGTCGGAGAGCTTCAGGCTGGAGACGCCGTCCTTGGCCTCATCCAGGACCTGCACGGGGTCGGGGCGGCGCGAGCGGCAGTCCCAGCACCGCACCGTGGAGTCGATGGAGCCTGGGGGGGGGGGCCGGGGGGGGTTAAAGGGTGTTGGGGGGGGGTCAGAATTAGGGGGGGGTCATGACAAAGCCCCCCAGACCCGCTCCCTTACCGGACACAATGATGGTGGCCTCCTCGTTGAACTGCACGCAGTTGACTTTCTGCAGGGGGGAGCGGGAATTTGGGGCCATCCGGGGGGGGCTGTCCCCTTTGTGCCACCCGGGGGGGGTCGTCCCCTTCGTGCCCCCCCCATTTCGTGCCCCTTCTCACCCCCGCGTGCCCCCGGTACTTTCGGACCACTTGCCCTGAGGCCACGTCCCAAAGCGCCACGGTCTTATCGGCGCTGCAGGAGCAGAGCTGGCTGTTATCAAACGACCTGGGGGGGGGCACAAAACCGGGTCAGGGACTGTGTGTGGGGGGGCTCCCGGTGGAGTGGGGGGGTCCCAAAGCCCCCCCCTCCCTTACCCGGCGGCGTCCAGCACCTCGTAGCCGTGGCCCGTGTATGTGCGCAGCGCCGTGCCCTTGTGGGGGTTCCAGAGCTTCAGCGTCTTGTCGCTGCCGCAGGTCAGGCAGTAATTCCCGTCCACTATGGGGGGGGGGGGGGGGGCAAGGGGGGGGGCAGCTGACCCCCCCCGTACCCCAAAAGGGGGAGCTCATGGCCCCCCCCACCTGCGGGACACCCCCCATTTCCCCCGGGCTCCATCCCCTCCCAGCTCACGCAGGGCCCTCTCCAACCTCCCCCCCCCCCAGGTCCCCATCTGCCCCCCCCAGTCCTGCTGCCCCCCCCCCCAAATTTACCCCCCCCCCCGTTCCTATTCTCACCACTGAAGCTCACGCCCCCCCTCCCCCAGGGCACCCCACAACCCCCCCTGGTCCCCCCCCCCATTTCCCCCAGTCCCTGTCCCCCCCCGTTAAAGCCCACGCCCCCCCCCCAGGCCCCCTCCATCCTAGCCCCCCCCCAAGACCCCCCCGGTTCCCCGTTCCCCCCTTGCCCCCCCCGGTGCCCCCCCCGTTCCCACCGTTGAAGCTCACAGCCCCCCCCCGGCTCCCCCCCCAGGTCCCCATCATCTCCCCGGTGTCCCCCCCAATGCCCCCCCGCGTCCCCCCCCCAGGTCCCCATCTTCCCCCCGGTCCCCCCTGTGCCCCCCCCAGTCCCCCCGGTACCCCCCCCGGCGCCCCCCCCGGTGCCCCCCCCGGTGCCCCCCCTACCATTGAAGCACACCCCCCTCACTGCCCCCCCCCAAGTCCCCCCGGTCCCCCCCGGCCCCCATCACCCCCCCCACTCCCCCCGGGTCCCCCACCAGGTCCCCATGACCCCCCCGGTGCCCCCCCCCCCGGTGCCCCCCCCCTACCATTGAACCTCACGGCCCTGACCGCCCCCTGCCCGCACCGCAGGCTCCGCACCCTCCGCCGGGGCAGTTCGGGGCGGGGGGGCCGGGGCTGGGGGAAAGCCATGGCCTGGGGGGGGGGGGGGGCGGCAAAAACCGAGGGGGGGGGCACCGGAGATAGCGGCGGGGGGGGGCCGGGCCCTTCCGGGGGTGGTGTCGGAAGCGGGAGGCGGCGGCTGGGGCGGGGGATGGCGGACCCCAGGCGACCCGGGAGGGTGGCGCGGTGAGGAGGGGGGTCACGGGGAGGTGGGGGGGGCACCGGGGGGGCACGGGGGGGCTCACGGTGTCCCCCCCCCCCCAGGTATAAGCCGCCCGCGACCGAGAGTAACCCGGCGCTGGAGGACCCCACCCCCGACTACATGAACCTGCTGGGGATGGTGTTCAGCATGTGCGGGCTCATGCTTAAGGTGGGGGGGTCGGGGGGGCACCGGGGGGGGGAACGGGGGGGTAATGGGACGGGGGGGGCACTGGGAGGGGACTGGGAGCGGACTGGGAACAGGGGGAGGCACTGGGAGAGGTAGCAGGGGGGGAACTGGGAATGGGGGGAGGCACTGGTGGGGGATTGGGAATGGGGGGGGTGCTGGGGGGGCACCGGGGGGGGAAACGGGGGGGTAATGGGACCGGGGGGGGCACTGGGAGGGGACTGGGAGTGGACTGGGAGCGGACTGGGAACGGGGGGAGGCACTGGGAGAGGTAGCAGGGGGGAACTGGGAAAGGGGGGAGGCACTGGTGGGGGATTGGGAATGGGGGGGGTGCTGGGGGGGCACCGGGGGGGGAAACGGGGGGGTAATGGGACCGGGGGTGGCACTGGGAGGGGACTGGGAGCGGACTGGGAGCGGACTGGGAACGGGGGGAGGCACTGGGAGAGGTAGCAGCAGGGGAACTGGGAATGGGGGGAAGCACTGGGGGGGGACTGGGAATGGGGGGGTGCTGGGGGGGGCACTGGGGGGGGAATGGGGGGGTAATGGGACGGGGGGGACACTGGGAGGGGACTGGGAATGGGGGGAGGCACTGGGAGTAGTACCAGGGGGCCAGTGGGAACGGGGGGGGCACTGGGAGAAGCACTGGGGGGGGACTGGGAACTGGGGGGGGAACTGGAAACAGCACCAGGTGGGAACTGGGAATGGGGGGGGCACTGGGAGGGGTGTCGGGGGGTGTCAGGGTTTGCTGGGTGGTACCAGGGGTGCTGGGGGGGGATGCTGGGGGTGTTGAGGTTTACTGGGGGGGTCCAAGGGGTACTGGGGGGATTCCTGGGGGTGGCTGGGGGTTACTGGGGGTACTGGGTTTACTGGGGGGGGGGTGCTGGGGGTGGTTGAGTCTTGCTGGATTTGATGGGTCTGGGAGCTACTGGGATTACTGGGGGTGCTGGGGGAGGGGGTTGTGGGTGTCAGGGGGTGTCGGGGGTACTGGGGGGGGTGCCAGGATCCTGCCCCCCCCCCAGCCCTCCTGTGTCCCCCCCCCAGCTGAAGTGGTGCGCGTGGATCGCGGTGTACTGCTCCTTCATCAGCTTCGCCAACTCCCGCAGCTCCGAGGACACCAAGCAGATGATGAGCAGCTTCATGTGAGTGCTGCCCCCCCCGGGACCCCCCCCCGGGACCCCCTGGGACCCCCCCCGGGGGCGTGGGGAGCACCCACCCCCTGCTGATACCCCCCTGTGTGTGTGTCCCCCCCCCCCAGGCTCTCCATCTCAGCCGTGGTGATGTCCTACCTGCAGAACCCCCAGCCCATGTCCCCCCCGTGGTGACGTCCCCCCCCCGTGGTGACGTGTGTCCCCCCCCCCCGGTGACAGTGACCCCACCGTGGGGGCTCCTCGGTGCCCCCCCCCCCGGGGGGGGGGCCACGTGGATGTGTTAATAAAAGGGCAGAGCTGCGGCTGGGGGGGTCTGTGTGTATGGGGGGGGGCTGGGGGGGCTGGGGGGAGAACCCCCGGGATCTAGGGGGGACCCCTGGGATCTGGGGGGGGAACCTGGGGGACCCCTGGGATCTAGGGGGAAGCTGGGGGAATCTGGGGCTGGGGTTGGGGTTGGGGGCAGGATCTGAGGGGGGGATCCCTGGGATCTGATGGGAGTGCTGGGAACTGAGGGGGGACCCCATGGGATCTGAGGGGTCCCAGGATCCAAGGGGGACCCTTAGATCTGAGGGGGATCCCCAGATTTGAGGGGGATCCCTGGGACCTGACAGGGATCCTGGGATCTGAGGGGGACTCTGGGGTCTGAGGGGGATCCCCAGGTATGAGGGACCCCCGGGATCTGAGGGGACCCTGGTATATGAAGGAGGAGGCTGGGATCTGGGGGGGATCCCCGGATCTGAGAGGATTCCCAGTATCTGAGGGGATCCTGGGATCTGTGGGGATCCCCAGTGTATGAGGGACCCTCGTGATCTGAGGGGGACCCCCGGGATCCAAGGGACCCCCAGGATCTGAGGGGGATCCCTGGATCTGCCCCCCCCCCCCCAGCAGCCATTGCCGGGGTCCCCTCAGCCCCCAGCCCCGCGCCTCCCGCCTGGCGCCTACTCGACGCCCCATTGGAGGAGAGCAGCTGTCCGTCTCCGCTCTCCGCCAATCGCTCCGCGGCGGGGGCGGGGTTTGGGGGAAGCGCGGCAAGCGGGAGCCGTTGCTAACGGTCCATCGGGGGAGGGGCGGGGCCGGCGCTGTCAATCACGGCGCCCCGCCTCCTGCGGCGCGCCTCGCGGCCAATCGGGAGGCGACGCGGAGCCGCTCCTCCCGCCGCGGAGGCGCCTGATTGGCTCCCGCTGGCTGGGTGGGGAGGGCCGAGGGGGGGCCGAGGGAGCGGTGTCTCCCCCTCGGGTCACGTGAAGGGGCGGTCACATGACCGCGGGCACGAGCGGCATGGCGGTGCCCGGAGTGGTGCCGCTGCTGCTGCTGCTGCTGGGGGCGGCGGGGGCGGGGGGCTGCGGGTACCAGGTGGGGGCACTGGGGGCAACTGGGAGGGACTGGGGGGAACTGGGGGGGACTGCGGGTACCAGGTGGGGGCACTGGGAGCGACTGGGAGCAACTGGGAGGGGCTGGGGACACCAGGTGGGGGCACTGGGGGCAACTGGGAGGGACTGGGGGGGGCTGCGGGTACCAGGTGGGGGCACTGGGAGGGACTGGGAGGGGGTGGGGGCACTGGGAGCGACTGGGAGCAACTGGGAGGGGCTGGGGGCACC
>NW_028180823.1:0-23659 GCF_964211825.1 Aythya ferina
TGTTCATTGAGTGTGAACTAATCTTTATTGTTTTTTTTCTCTTGTTTAAGAACTTCACTCTTTGAAAAAACAAAAAAGTATTATAATATTTTTATTATCTTGCTATATTATTTTTAGGATAAAAACATTTATGATAAAGCTACTTTGTGATGATAAAATACAGTAGTAATACATTACTATTTTTCCATCTTTGCAGTTTTTTAATGTTCTGTCCTACTCTGCCATGTACAAGATACTCTGCACCTTTTACATACTTAATTTTATCATTTTTAAGTATTCCTATATTTCTTTCTAGCCACATCAGATAAAATTTTTATGCTTATTTTTATTGAAATAAATGTGATTTTTTTCCTCCCTATTTCATAAGCATCTCTAACATTCCACAGTAAACAGCAGGTTGTTTTAATCAGTCTCTTCCATCCATTCCTTCAAAGTTTGTCTTTTAAACATTCAATATTTTTGGTGCTATATACTTCATAATATCCTCATGTAATTTTCATAGCTAATGATACCATTATGACAAGATACCAGATGTTCAGTACTTCTCTCTCAATGATCATACTTAGTGTTTATGTCTTAGGACTAATTGAGATAATCTGTGATCTGGGTATTTTCTTCCAACACTATGAAGACACAATACTATGCTACCTCAAGATACTCTCAAGTAGTATTTCATAGTTGCTGATAAGATCAATTTGAATGTCTGAGTCCCAAAGAGAAGCCTGTAATAGCTGCTTTTCCCATACATTTCTCAATCTCCTAGAGTCCATAGGTTCTTAATTCTAAGAAAGTTTCAGAACAATGTTTTTAAACTGCAGAAAGCAAATTTTTGTCAGGTAGGAAAAACATACAGACAGGAAGTATTTAACAGTTCTGAATGATATATTCTTTTAAATATTGATTCTCCTCTCCTACTATCTCACAGCTGTTAGCAGGAATTACAGAATTTGTGAACTGAAATTCCTGTGAAGGAATAACTTGCCTGTTCTCTCTCTCTCTCTCTCTCTCTCTCTCTCCCCCTATATATATATATATATGTATGTATGTATTATTGTTATTATTTTTTCTCAAAAGTAAATAAAAAGGAAATGGGGAAATGAAATCAGTTGTGGAGGCATGGGACATTTGTTACCATCATGTTATTTGCAGCCTGATTTGACAAGTCCATGATGCTCATATCACACAACAAACAGAAAATCTTTCCAAAAGGTATTGATAGTATTTATCATGATAGCCTGGGAAATAAATGTTTAACAAGACCCCAGTCAAGTCTACAGCTCAAAGTCTCTTACAATGATTGCTTTCTCTTCCAAGAGGTGCAGAGAATTTTGAGAACAGCACTCCACAGCAGTGTTAATGTTACTATTCAACTGTGGCTATATGAGACCTAGATCTGTTTGCAGTTTGTATGATCTCACCAGATCATACACATACAAGTTCTTCAAGAGCTTAAACCCCAAGTGTCAAGGTTTCTAGTCTTACAACATGAACCATTCTACTATCTGCTACACAATTGTATTTTAAGTATTTATATCTTATTTGCTAAGTTATTCAGAATCAATTATTCTTTGCTGTACGAATACACCAGTATCATTCAGTTTTACTCCTTATATGTGAAGCCATCAAAACTGTTCTCCTGGGATGAGGCTTTGTTCATCATTTTCAACTAACTAAAATTATTGGTTTGGCATAAAGTACTGACAAGATAGACAGATGATAGTGGTTCTCTAAGAACTCCCTCACAAACCCTGTGTAAAGGAAATGCCTGAGACAAGACGGAATGGGACAGTTTTTCAAAAACAAGACTGTAGCAGGTAGCTCTACAGAGATCTGGGCAGTGCTGCTGGCCTGTAGGCAGAGACAGAGTGCACTAATTTGTAAAGCTCCTAGGAGTGTTCAGAACTATCCCATGAGCCACTCCATGGGTGTGAGTAATGAGCTGCATCTCTGAAAAAACAGCATTGAATTTCATCCTAATGTATAAGCTCTGCAGCCTGGCATATACATGTATCATGTTGATGGGGTCACTTCTTTCACAACAGAACTCTGTTCACGTGAATTCAGAGTCTATTCAGGTTAGCATATGGGGCTAGTCCCTAATTTTCTGAATTTTCAGGTTTTAGTTTTTTACTCCCTCATTTTATTTCTTCTCTTTTCTTGCATAACAATCAAATACTCACAGTTTGGCTTTCATACTGAATGATATTCTGGTCACATTTTCCATCGATCCATTGCCACTGGGATAAGTGATGGTGATTTCTGTTACTAGTTCATGTTACTATTAAAATCAGAAAACATAAAATTATGAACCCAAGGAACATACAAGTTACTATCTGATTTCTGTATAAGACATCTTCTGATCCAGAATATTCCTTCATGTTGTAATTAATCCAGGTGGCACTCAAATCATTAAAAAAATTCAACCACATATTACTTCTACCAATAACCCTTTATTAAGGATGAAGATATTACAGTTTAATACAAGTACAATAGTCAAAGGACAGAAGAGAGAGACTGCAAGGCATTTTGGACAACAGTAACCAAAATTCACCAAAATATCACCAACATTTTGCAGAATTTTCACTTTGTGTAGCTGACTCCAATTCCCTAAAAAATTTTGATCTGTATCTACCATCCCCCTGCCCTTTATATCTACTTGTATCTACGAATTCCTACAAAAAAGTCCATACTTGTATTCCTAGTGTTAAGGCGTCTAAAGAATTTGTGCATCCAGGAAGCAAGACTGACTGTACAAAGAGATCTTTTGTAACTCTCACCACTGCTTGTCAGTTACAGCTAGAAAAAAGATGAACAGTCTCTAATTTATCATTGTCCTTCAAAATGACTAATTTTCCCTTCTTATTTTAAAAGTTTCATGGGGCTTTGAGAAAGAAAAGCCATATGTTGAGTTCCCATGTCCTCCACAGAAATTGAAAATTAGGCCTGAAACCCAGACACTTACTGTCCCAGGATCATGGTTTGTGGAACATATTACAAGACAGATTCACTATTTCTCAGTTTCTTTTCTCACCTTTTGGTTAATTTCACATGGTACTTTGCTAGGCTTTCAGTAAGCATTTTCCCCCCTCTCTTACAATTTGGGAAAAGGGGGTAAAGTTAATTAAGAAAATACTCAGTTACCATGATTTATTCTATTAAAGTTTAGATAGGCAATTTGTAACTACTGCTACTGTTAGGAATTTTATTCTGCTTTACCTCTTACTGAACTATTCTAATTACTTCAGTGTATAAACCAGCTTTTAGATTTTGTTCATTTGGTTTAGTATTATATATTACCTGGTTACTGTGGATGTTTTTAACTGCTCAATTTTTTGCTAGCAAGACCATAGTCTGAAAAATCACCCCTTTTCCAAGAAATGAGTTTATGATCCAATTAATGTAACTGGTTCTTACCAAAAAAAAAAAAAAAAAAAACAAACAAACAAACAAAAAAAAAAAACCTTCACCAAAATAATAATAATTCATTGAAATTAAAACTTTAGAAATACCCTCAAAAGTCTGTCCTTTCTAAGTTCAAAACAGTAAAAATACAGCTAAGTATACAAAGTCTATTAAAACAGACATTTCTCCTGAAAAACTGCTGTTTTATTCCTTCTGTCTATTTGCTGTATATAACAACTAAAATCAGAGGTAGGTCTAGGGCAAAACCACTTTGATTGTACTTTAATACTCCTCAGAGAGATTTTATCAAACAAAACTTTATATTCAGTTTCATCTTCTTTCCTTACAAATCAATAATAGAGTTGACAATATCCAAAGTACAGGATTGGAAATTATCTTATTTGGCAAAAATATGCCTCTGAATCAGCCCTCAACATTTCTTTCAAGCCATTTCTTTCACTTCAAGTACTGTATTCCTCCACTTCCAGGGCTGTGGCTTCCTACTCAATCCATCTCTTGCCGTAGAATGTATTTTTCTACATCTTCATTTGAATAAGATTTCTGTTCATGTTATAGAATGATTAATGTCATTATGAATATAGAGCTATCTTTTCTGACAATTAGTGACTGGTAGACTACATGTTGAGCCTAATGATTTTTGATATCTTCATTTTCCTGTAAGAGTCTGATTCTCAGTTTCAGACTGGTTGTGTAAAGCTTATTGAAGAAACTCTAAAACTGTAGGCAAGCTGAGCTGAACCTCTCACTCTTCACTCATCACCAATTCACCCTAGGATGCTGTTAAATAGCTGGATGAATTGTGTTATTTATCTAAGTAACTGGAAATGGTAATCTATAGTTTAGACATAAATGAATATTTGCATTTCTAATTTAAAATTAGAAATTATTCTCAATTCTTTCAGTCTTCAAATACATCTATTTTCATTTTGGCAGTCTGTTATATTCTCATGTATTTCTTCCTTTAGCAACTGTCCTTCCATTACTTCACTGGTTTGAATTCACTATCCTGTTTTTCATCTGCAGCAAGCAAATATAAGAGTGTTTTGCATGCTGATCCTGACAAAATCTGCCATTACTTCTTTTTGCTGTTTATTAGAAATGGCTAGTGGGATTTCAAAGATCTCACCTTGGAGTAAAAGGAGTTTATATCCTTGTTCCCCCATTCATTTCTCTTTTCAATCCATACAAGTTAAAAATAGGCCTTTAAAATTAACTGCAAGCAAGGCACAAAAAATAGCACTTCCAGAATGAGTAATACATTAAAAGAAAAGTAAATCTAGGAAGGCTCCAGAGAGATGAAGCACATGAAATGACATGCCAGGATGCATAAATAAGTTTGCTATATCTTTCCCTAAATCGTCTAGTTTGTATGCATTTTATTGTCCTATTTATGGGGTGCAGTTAAATCTCAGTATGCCCTATAGCATGCTGACTGCAAAACAAGATCCAAGCCTACATAAACAGGATTCTTTCACAATAAAAGAAAAGGCATCAGAAACCCTATTCTTCTTACTTAGTCTACATAAATTGCTAGCAGAATGGGATGATGCTCAAACAGAAGTCAATATTTTCAAATACAAAGAGGTGAACCTAATCAAACAGTGAGAATTACTCTATCCCACTTCTACAAAACCCTGCTATACAAAAACAATCAAAAACTATCTAGCACCTCACTGTAATTTCTCTGGAGAAATTATTTGTCCACAGCTGACTCCGTTAGCCTGAAAATCTCTGTCCCAAGAGCAGATAACTGTAGGTATTGCTTCTTGTCACCAACTTCTTCCACGACCTTCTAATGACAGTTGATACACCTGTAACATGAAAGGCAAAAGTTTAATTAAAGCAGAGGAAGCAGAGATACATCTTTGATAATATTAATCTGTGACTTGATCAAACCAAGCTCACAGAAATTTTACCCTTTATAAAGGGAAAAGTTCACCTCTAAATCACATTTTGACCCTTCACAAGCCACTCGAGTTAACATCAAGGGATTTAATATACTGTCCAGGAGACAATAAACTTGAATCTTCTCAAAAACAAACAAACAAAAATCTTTAAACATTCTTACTCCCCTCTTCTCTTTTTTCTTCTCCTTTTCAGCTTCTTTCCACTTTTCCTGACACAGATTGAACAGTCTAATTCTTTCTTATATCTGCTGAGACTCAAGTAGGTAATTGAATTAAGTATATTTCCAACATAGTAGATATCCCTGTTTGTCCATTGTCTTGGACATTGTGTTTGTTTCCAGAGACCTTCCTTACCCCAGCTCCCAGTAAAGGTTGTAGTGAAGCTGTAGAGGGAACTCAGTGGAAAGTTGCTGTAGGTGGTCTGGCATATACAAGCCTTTTGCAGGCGAAAGCTCTCTGCATTTCTCCTGTGGACCCTGCAAGCTCTGCTAACCCCAAGAAAAGGAAACCTAGACATACCTGGGTTTAGAAACAGGTAAGTGGTGCTTTTTTCACCCAGTTGCACCAAAGTACCACTTTCACTGCATGCCCAGAGATGCATGTATAGGAACTTGAGTAACTGTAAGATCTATGCCTTAATGGCTACTGGGCTAACAGTTTTGATGAACTAAATCAGTTGCCTATAGCCCAACTTGACTTAAGACCAGCCCAAATGTTCCACTTTTTTGAGTTGCATGTACCAGCAGCTTAAGCAGGACTGAGCCATTAATTTCTACTTCAGTCTCCCTACCCAGACACAGATGTTTCAGTGGTAGAGTAAATCTCTCTCGTAATAAACCTACAGATTTACATTAATAATTACTCATTCTCATATATCTTTAATCAGTGGATAGTCATTCTTTCATTAACTAGTATTGCTAAAAGTTATGTACTGAATGTATACACTGTTAAAAAGATGGAAAAATCTCCCCTTCGTGTTTGTTTGGAAGTACATTGCCCAGTTTCAAAATATTGTCTTTTCCCATTCAACCCTGAAGGAAGTTAGAAATTGTTGGTAGTCATGGCAATATAAGCACTTGAGTGGTAGGAAAAAGAAAGTAGTAGATTCCATCTGAAATTACTGTGTTAGGATATGCTCCTAGGAAGATTTATATATCAGGTAAAGATTGATAGTACTTAGTTTTGGCGTAGTTGAATGTTTCGAAAAATCAGTCAGTATGATAAATGTCAGTTTCTTATTATCTGATATTATGTTACTTAGATGTCTGTGTGCCAGAATACTCCAGTGATTGATTGATTAAATGTCTTTTTTAAAGTTAGTCTGGTAAAATACATAAGAAACTAAATATGATTTTTTTTTTCCTTTGAGGGTATAGTAGAAAAGTATAACAATATGAAAATAGTAATCAATGGCTAATTTTTTACGACATTTGTTTTGCATTGCTCTACATGTAATTAAGAGTAAAGTTGCTTTTAAAAGCAAAAAGGAATAAAATTGTTAATTCAGAAAGTCCTATATGCTTTTAATAAAGCCACCTTTGAGCTTTACAAATAGGGACTGCTTGCATCACAATGTATGCAACTGTCCTGCTTTATTGTGAGTACATTTAATTTAAAAGAATTCACATGCAATCAGACACCCATAGCCATTTTCTGGCTTGGAACATATCCATGAAGTTTTAGAAATGTTACTGTGTCAGTTTTCATTTTCACTGATCTAAAACAATTAATGTGTGCATGAGAATATGCAGACAAGAAACATGTTGCTCTTTCCAAGTGCAGACTTCCTTTGGCAGATCTAATCCTATAGCTCCTTTTAAATGAAATCCTAGTAACAGAGATGGCTCAGAAAAAAAAAAAAAAAAAAAAAAAAACAGAAGAGAGAGAGAGAGAGAGAGAGAGAGAGAAAGAGAGGAAGGAAGGAAGGAAGGAAGGAAGGAAGGAAGGAAGGAAGGAAGGAAGGAAGGAAGGAAGGAAGGAAGGAAGGAAGGAAGGAAGGAAGGAAGGAAGGAAGGAAGGAAGGAGGGAAGGAAGGAAGGAGGGAAGGAGGGAAGGAGGGAAGGAGGGAAGGAAGGAAGGAAGGAAGGAAGGAAGGAAGGAAGGAAGGAAGGAAGGAAGGAAGGAAGGAAGGAAGGAAGGAAGGAAGGAAGGAAGGAAGGAAAGAAGGAAGGAAGGAAGGAAGGAAGGAAGGAAGGAAGGAAGGAAGGAAGGAAAGAGAAAGAAAGAGAAAGAGAAAGAGAAAGAGAAAGAGAAAGAGAAAGAGAAAGAGAAAGAGAAAGAGAAAGAGAAAGAGAAAGAGAAAGAGAAAGAGAAAGAGAAAGAGAAAGAGAAAGAGAAAGAGAAAGAGAAAGAGAAAGAGAAAGAGAAAGAGAAAGAGAAAGAGAAAGAGAAAGAAACTCATGTACCAGCTACACCTAAACAATTCCTTACAGATTTGCTTCTTCCCTAGTGTACTCTTAACTATCCTATGTATATGATGGAGATGATACAGCCTTCCCAGAAACATCTACTTCAATACTTAACAATCCTTATGGTTGGAAAGGAGATTCTTTGCAGAATGTCTAAGCATTTTTTCATGCTGTAGTTGAAGCCCTTTCCTGTTTTCCCATACATAACAATGAATATGGAGATTAACATATTCTCTGCAGAAATCTTTGTCTGAAAACTTACTGTCTCTTCACAAGGTGTATCCACTGAACAAAAAAAATACTAAATTTATCTCAGGTAATGTGTTTATCCCACCCATCTGCTCACCTGGTATAACTCCCCTGTTCTTTGCCCTCTGTAGATGTGAAGGAAAGTACAGGAAGCCATTTTAAGCCACAAACATTGGGTCCCCACAAAGACGACTTCAGATAAGATATTTTGTATTACAAGCTGGGCAGGTGTAAGTGCAATCTCATGACTTCCAAGAGACAGCTGACAGGAAATAGTTCTATTGGCTGCAGTACAGCAGCTGTAATTTTTTATTTATTTATTTATTTTTTAACAAAACAACCTAGGGTTTTTAATCTTTTCTCCAAGACCTTGTTTTTTAATCTACCCTTTTCCTCTAATCTCTTCTTTCCTTGCTGCAACTGTAAAAAATTATTTTCTTTATCACAGTCTAGTACCCACACCTGAAGATAACACTGAAACTTCTATAAAGATTGTACCAAAGAGTATATAACTATATTAACTACTAGACGATACCCATTATAGTTTGCTTTTTTCTTCCTTTTTACAACAGAATGACAGATGATCAAAGGTCTGGAGCACCTCTCCTATGGATTGACAGGGTTATTCAGCCTGGAGAAGAGAAAGCTTCTGTGGCCACTTTTATGGCCTTTCAGTACTTAAAGGGAGCTTATGAAAAAGATGGAGAGTGACTTTTTACATGGGCAGATTGTGATAGCACAAGGGGAAACAGTTTTAAACTAAAAGAGGGGATATTTAGATTAGACACTAGGAGGAAATTCTTCACACAGAGGGAAGCACTGGAACAAGTTGCCCTGAGAAGCTGTGGATGCCCCATCCCTGGAAATGTTTGAGGTCAGACTGGATGGGGCTTTGGGCAACCGGGTCTAGTGGGTGGCATCCTTGCCCATGGCAGGGGGCTTGGAACCAGGTGGTCTTTAAGGTCCCTGCCAACCCAAGCCATTCTATGATTCTACAAAACTATTGCCAAGCCAGGCATGCCCCATCTTCTACTTGTGCAGTCGATTATTCCAATCTTACAAAGCATGATGTTTTGCGCTTGTTTTCATTGAATTACCTTCAGTATTTTTCAGATTTGTTTTCCTACTTGTCCAGATCATTATGAATTCAACTCTAGTCTTCCAATTTGCTTGCAGCCCCTCCCAGTTTGGAGTCAAGCAGTGAATGCTCTTTAGAGTGCTCAGCAATTACATATCCCACGCAGTGTTCAGTTCTGCATATTTGGCACAACAGGGTTTGCAGACTCATCTTGCTGCTATTAGATATGGTCCTAATTATATTATGGAGCAGATAGAATGAAAAGCCAAAAAATATAATAATCATGAAAATAACACTACCTTCTAATTCCAAGGAATGGTAGCATGGTCACACTTGAAAATAGGCTTCATATTGAAAAAACAGTTCTGTGCATTTTTGCCTTGAAACAGGAGATTTAAATATCTGACTTTCACGAGAGGGACCAGCAATGGCATGTTGTGAAATATTTGGCTCTGTTTTAATATATTTGCTCTTATTTCCAGTGTCATTACAATACTTGGACAATAAAAGTAATACATTTAATGAACATGATGTCATTGACAGTTTTCAAGTTGCAAAATTAGTTTCTGCAAAAAGAGGGATCTTGCCTAGATATGAAACAAAAATTTGTTTTCAGATACCAGTGAATAAAGGACAAACAGGTGTTATGAACAGAAGCACTATGCTTCATAGTATTTGTGTTCATTTACACTCTGCCAGGATCATTTTTCAAACCATTTTGAAGAAAAAGTTTGAGAAGCTGACAGTAACTTTTAGGGCGAGTAGAACTGAAAATAGTAGTAGTAGCATTTAGGAGTTTTCTTTCTTTCCTTTCTTCTTTCCTTCCTTCTTTCTTTCTTTCTTCCATAACCTCTTCAGAAGACAAAAAGAAGCAGGGTCCCCTGCTTCATGGCTACTGAAAGTATATACGCTGTTTATCAGATGTTATTGCTTCTTCAGGCAACATTACTTTTCATTAGTATTTTTACTATATTTTACAAGTATTTTTAATTAACGGCCTGGTATTACCTTAAATATGGTCATTGTTGCATTTGTATCATTGGAAAAAATGCATTTTTGATCTAAGAATTTTGTATCATACTTTTAGAACGGTGTGTGGGGGTGAGGGGTACCACACACAAAACATAGTCATTGTAATGTCTTCAGAGACATAAATAAATAAATAAATAAAAATGAGGAAAAGACACAGGGAAAGTTCTGAACACAAATGATGAAAGTGATAAAACTGTTAATCTCTACTAGTTCTTCTCACTCACCTATTACATGGAGGAGGAAGAAAAAAAAAAAAAAAAAAGACGGTGAATATTTCTGTATATTTTGAACACACTGGTTTTGAAGCACTGGAGAA
Source organism: Aythya ferina (assembly GCF_964211825.1). Lineage (NCBI taxonomy): Eukaryota > Metazoa > Chordata > Aves > Anseriformes > Anatidae > Aythya > Aythya ferina. The sequence goes on from NW_028180823.1 coordinate 10,414, forward strand.
AAATAATGAAAGATGACTTCTTGGTTCCCTGTCCATGATGGCTCAAGGGCAAAACTAAAGTTCTGTGTAAAGGCTAAAATAAAGACATTGAAGCTGACATTAAAAGACAGATATAGGAATATCCTCACAAATTTCACTACACTTCATTCAAATCTGTCTACATTTCCCTCCAAGGGCAAAATTCAACCACTATAAAACTCTAGAGACATAGGAAACTCTGGAAAATTGCCTGGTTTCATTTGGCTGAAATCCAGTTATTTTAACTCAGAGAGCAGGCAGGCTGAAATTCAGGGGCCATCTTCAAAGTCAAACCATTTTAAAGTAATGCTTAATTTTACAATTAGGGAAAATAAATGAAATTAAATTCTATCCTTCTGTCCAGCTGATATTGAGTCATAGTTCTCAAGAGTATTTAAAAAAGAAAAAAAAAAAAAAAAACAACAAAACACAATTAAGACACCTTTGTAATATATTTTTAATGTCAGTAATATATAATAACTTATGATCACATAAGAATTAAAAAACATAAGCAGTGCATGGGTATTAGCTGACCATTACCATTTCATATAGTTCAACCAGTGAATGGGAAGGACACAAACAACCTTATTCTTTGTTTGTCATGTGCATTTTCACTTCCTGTTTTGGTCACGAGATTTTATTTGTATTTGAATGTTTACTTTTATTTCTCTACTGATTAACACTGAAAAAAATAATATATATATATATATATATATTTAAAAACAATACTGTGATCTTGGAATATGGAATCAGGTCTTGAAACCACTGTGTCTCTATACATTCATTCATATTTCCCTAACATATGTTCATTTTTTCATTTAACTTTTTTATAACAGTAGGTTCTTGATACAGGCAAGCTCATTTCTCTCTTACTGCAGGAACATGTTAGTGAGTAGTTTTACTTCATTTGGCTTAAAAGGTAATAAACAGTGCTCACTCTAAGGATTTTATTTATGCAGATTATTCTGCCTACTGCAATGTCTTCTTCCTAAGGGTTTATCAGATTTTCAAGACAAATGATTAATTGTTGAGTGTAATGTTTCCTCTACAACACTGAAAAATTCATGGGTTAATGTATTCATGTTAAGCAGGTAATCCATGAATATGTCACCTGAGGTATCCACATCAGTTACTATTTTAATTACATGCATTTTCTTGCCAATGTCTGGCCTGTTCATAGCAAAGCTATCAGCAAGACTAAAAGATTTATTATTGGTCTACTCTAAAATAGCTTCATTTAGAGAAGAATCCAAAATAGTGACTAAAGAATTAATTGGAATGATTGTACAGCATATCATACATATGTACAACATATTGCATAGCAGGACAAAATATTCAGAAGACATTTCCTGTTTTCCAAAATTCATGCAGCTTAAAGTACAGTGATTAATGGCACATTCTCTTTGTAAGACACCATACTGTTCTTAGGTGGGATTCATGTATTGAACAAACACATTAGATGCAAACATAAGCAAAATCTGTCAAGTGTTTAAAGTCATGCTTTAGGCTTTTGTGAACCAAATATTGTTCTTAGAGGCTTTCTATGCAATAGTCTATGCATATTGTCTATAGTATACACTAGTCATCTTCTAGGTATATATTATGTTCTTGAAGTAGAACAAGAAAACTATACAATACTGCTCAAAACTTAGGGTAACAAAAAAATATATTTTTCCCAAAAATGGCCAGAACCTCTCTTCTTGCCATTGCAGTGGTCACAACTCTTTATCATGTTCCAGTGTTCCCACAAAAGGAAGATGAGACCTTCTTCTCTTCCACCGCCTGATGACTTGTATCACATCTATGCAAAGTGCTATTATTTATGTGCCCTTGGTCTTTAAATTCTTCCTGTATTCTAAAGCATTGCCCCAGTTCTTACAAACATACTTATCTACAGTTTTTGTTCATTAATATTGGTTTAGAGAATGAAAATATTAGGAGATCATTGATCATATTAAACACCAACGCTATATATGCTAACATGAGAATTGTGTAAAATAACAGGATAAATATACTTTTTTTCTTTTTTTCTTTTTTTTTTGGTGCATTTTTGTGTAGTTGGTTTTTTTTTGTTTGTTTGTTTTTGTTTTTGTTTTTTTTTTTTTCTTTTAACATGAAACTTGTAGTTCTTGTGGAGTTTTTAGTTCTAGGAAGAAATAGTCTTGTTTGGCAGGAACAATGTTTCTTTACTTATTGCAACCAGACAAGGACAGTATATAAGAGATTTTCACTAGCATTAATGTCAGCCCAGGGGCTAATTCCTGTTGAATGTTAAAAGAAGATGGACATCCAAATGCCATTTTGTGTTACTGAAAATATCTCCAATCATTAATACTCTTATCTAAAGTGGATAATCTCCTTCTCTCTGCCTAGACCTGCATGCCTGTATGTGTGTGAGCATGAATATACAGATACTAACTTAAATTCAGAGTCTTAATATGTTAAGATGCAGAAAGTGAGCTGAATTCATATTAGTGAATTAACATGAGGTCAGTCTCTAGCCACTGGGCGTCAATACTGATACGTTACATCAAGGAAGAAGAATTTAACAGGCAACAAAAACAAATATTTCTAAGTAGACAGTCGAATATTTAGTATGACTGGGAAATCTTCTTACTCCTTCCCTACTACACAAATGTGCTCGTACAGGAATTAAGCAAATATAAACATGCCCATTTCTCCTGTATGAGAATATGTTTGTAATACAATTTGATTGTGGAATTTGGTGCTTACCCAAATTCATTGTTTCAGCTGTGTAGAATATCACATTTAATTCACAGGAAAATTTTCATTATGAGGACAAAAGCTTTATTTTTGAGGGGTGGGAGGTGGGGAGGGTGGAGGAGTACCTGAAGTCTTTGCAAAAATCTGTGAAGGAGTATCAATTAACTATGTGTGTTTTTCAGCTCTTTAGCACTCATATTCCTAGTTTCTTCCAAAAGAGCTATCTAGGCCTACTGATTTTCAAGACAACAAGGAAACTTTGCTCACTGTGGTGCACATAGCTATGCTGGATTAATGTATTTGTGAACACATATTTCTGCAGCCCCTGCAATGGTAGTTTTTAAATTGAAACTGCTTAAGTAAAAATGGTAACTGTGCTGATACAGTCTAGAACGAGATTGCAAGAAATAACTCAATACATTTCTAAACATCCTTTTTTAAGACTGTAATGGCAGCAATGTTCACTGTTATCTTTAAATACCAAAGTATTAGCTTCACAAAAAATTTTAAAATACTTGAGTACCAAAATTCACAAATAGGTTTTTTTTTAATCTCACACAGTTGTGAGGAAATATTTGTAGTCACCTTCATCCTCCCCTACATTTTAAAGGAAATTACATTCTTACTGTTAAGCAAGCAGTTATGATTAAAATGATTTGCTGCCAAATCACAAAATTGGCAGCCTGAAACTGCTGCAAACTTCTAACATCCTCTTATTTTTCTCTCCTTTTTCTTTACTGTCATAGTTTCACAGCATATAGTAACTGTATTTAAACCCAGTCAGGATCATGTCCACGCAGATTCGAGGCTACTTATAACATAATTATACTGTTCATAACAGAAATTCATAATTATGCTGAGCACTCTTTGTTCAATTTGGTACACAAACAGACACCCCATATGCCAGTTATAAATACTTACCTGGAGATTATCACAAATGAGAATGATCTGGGAAGAACAGACCTTTTTGGATCCCATAAATTGCTTTTCCACCAATGAAGATCTCTCAGTAGAAACTTTAGAGTAGACACGTGATGATCAAAGGAATGTTCCATTATTTGTCTCAAAAAAAAAAAAAAAAAAAAAAAAAAAAAAAAAAAAAAAGAGAGAGAGAGAGAAAGAGAGTAATTAAGCATTCTTATTCTCCTCCCAGTCAATATCCAACCTATACTGGAAAACTGAAAATTCAACCAGCTGCCATGATCACTGAGTGTAAGTCATGCATGTATGTTAAATACAGAGAGCACTAAGCTCATTTTTTGTTCTACGTATTTACAGCATCTGAATACATGGAAAAACAGAACTGTGAACCTTTAGGCCTCTGGTACATTCACCATAAGGTTAAGAAAAGGAAGATTTAAGTTATGGAATTGCAGTGCCAGTGCTCTAAGAAGTTGATAGGGAGTCAATGTATCTCACATTACCATCTACTTTTTCCCAATACATCTCCAATAACAGCAGAAAATTGAATTTCACCATAGTTCACGTGAAAGAGAAGGCTGTCCCAACAGTGCCAGCAATATTGGATTTCAAAACAACATACAACAGCTGCACTGGGACACTTTTAGCAAAATGTATGAAGCTGAGAGACAAACAGTGAAGACAGTAGACTTAACAGAAGAATATAGAGATTGTATCTGGCTGTCAGCCAGTGGAGAAAGAGAAACACCTGACAAAACAGAGCAGATCAAACTCCCATCCCATCAAGGGTGCATTACTACTGATCTCAGGTGGAGGCTGACAGCTTGGTCTCAGTATATTTTGACAATTCTAATACTAATCTACAGAACTCCTGTCACAGAACTTGTCCATCGTTAGGTCAGGCATGCATCTCACAGGAATTGTTAACTATAGCTGATACTGCCTGAGGGCAGTGGGGTGGAGTAGGTGCTATCTCAGGTCCTTCCATGCTGTTTTCTACTTGAGAAGGCTATTGATGCCCTACTTAGGCAGTGTGATTTATTCTGTCACTGTGAAGGTCCTCCCAAGGTCATTAGCTCTGTCATTGAGAGTTAGATTATATCAATATTTTTCCCACTAAGGATTAGATTACATAACTCACAGCCTCATTGAATTCAGTGATATTAGGGAACCAATATTAATGCTAAATCTGTGAAGCATGGAGCATCACAAAGGTATTCAGGCGACAAAAGCTAACGGTAATGTTTGTCAGTTATTCAGTTCCAACATTGTGTATGAAATTGTGTTTATGACTAGAACAATTCTCAAGATTTCTACATCCAATGAAGGACATAAACACCTACAGACTCAATGCTTTGATCAAAACAACTTCCACAGTCATAAATTAGGTATGCAAGCTACCTTCATGCTGCACTGGGAAAGTTGATGAGGTGGTGTGGAAACTTCAATAGAAGTAATCTTTTCTGGCTATGTGTTGCAGCAAAGACCTGATACTACTCTATTAGTTCATCAGGCACAAGCAGAAAACCATCTCCCAGCAACCTCCTACTGGTATTTGACCCATGATGGCCTGACCTCAATACTCTTTTCATAACAATTAGAAGTTGATCTCGTTGATATGCCTAAAAAATACTTTAAAGAAGGGAGTAAATGTGAAATACTGCCATTAACCATGCTTTAATTCAGGGAATGAAGTTATTTAGGAATTTTTCTCAAAACTAATTTAAATCCATTGACTAACTGCTCATCTATGATACCTATTTAGTCTGGGATCTTCTTAGGTTTTTAAAGGCAACAGGCACCTATGCCTCACTAAAAGTCAGTGGGATATTAGTTGCCAAGCCATTTATGTTGTTTAATGAGACACTGCTAAGCCTTTGTGCAACATTTGCAATGGCAACTTACTCTTACATGCAATTGATCATAGTAGGACTATGTGTAAGGGCTAATAAGAAAGTACTGGAGCCATTTAATTTGCCCTTGTATCATAGCACTAAAATGTCCAGTATGGATCAATATGGCGAAACTGCTGTGGAATCTGTAATTTTGGAATTTTCCAATTATGGCTCTGCATTTTTCTGTAAATTCACTATTTTATTTTAGAATAAACAAAGAAGCTTAATATCTTCTTTGAAATGTCTTGAAAAATAATTTATTCTACTTTAACAGATCATTAAGAGCCTGTGATATAGTTTAAAAAACAAACAAACAAACAAACAAACAAAACCTTTTCATTAAAAACACATTCAAAATAAGATATTGCTGGAGTTCCTGCCTTGAATCAAAACATCTCCTGACAAATAATTCTTAATCACAGTTCACTACACTGAAGAGTATTTTCCAGAGGTTTATGGTGAGCTAAATTAAAAAAATAAATAAATAAAATCATTTAAGTGAAGATTTAGCATATTCGGTATTCCATTCCACAACAGAAAAGTAAAGTAGAAAATAGGTAATTAGATGTTCAGAGACTAATTCATAAAATAATACAAAAGTTGTCTAGAGATCTTGGAGGGTTGGAGTGGTATTTTTCTTCTGACAGCAAATATTTCTAAATCAAAAAATAGAAAACAACTAAGTAAATACACAGCTTCAAATGCCATAGCAGTTTCATCGGCAAGGTGTGCAAGGGTCTAGAGCACCTCTCCTATGAAGAGTGGCTGAGAGAGCTGGGAGTGTTCAGCCTGGAGGAGATTAGGGTTATAGGGGATCTTATCAAGGTATACTTGAAGGCAGGGTGCAAAGAGGATGGTGCCAGGCTCTTCTCAGTGGTGCCCAGTGCCAGGACAAGAGGCAATGGGCACCAACTGAACCACAAGAGGTTCCATCTGACCATCAGGAAGCACTTATTTACTGTGAAGCTGATGCAACACCGGAACAGGTTGCCCAGAGAGGTTTTTAAGATCTCCCCCCACAGACATCTTCAAAAACTACCTGGACACATGCCTGGGCAACCTGCTGTAGGTGTCCCTTCTTGAGCTGGGATTTTGACCAGAGGACCTCCAGAGGTCCCTTTCAGCATCAACCATTCTGTGGTTCTGTGATTCTCCTAAGCATTCTACCTTTATTATTGCTTTTCAATACACAATATTTTACTCGTCTAAAGCTGTTCATCACATTGCAGTAAACATGATTATTTTCAGCTCTGTCACCTTCTCTCTCACTTATTCCTCATACTGTTCTGTCATAATTTAGTTAAGGCCTGTTCTTATGTGAATTAATTCAGGTCAGACTCCTCACAGCGCTGCCTCTAAATAACTTGCACAGCAGTTGGGTAATCCTTTAATAGAAGAATAAACTGGTGCATATTGATCTCTACTCCTTCCAGTAATTAAAATTAATTAGTTTTTCCATCTAAGACAAATATAATAGTTGGGACTGTACATATAAGGAAAGAATCTGAAATAATAAAATACTTAGAACCACACTGTGTCCTTTTCATCATCCAACTACTATGTATAACAAAATCATTTGTGAAGGTCTTTAATGGTGTTCAGAATTCTGAGCTGAACACTTGCATAAAGTTACTGTCAGAAGATGTGCTTTGTGATGCAGACTTATCCTTGGTAGGTCAGTGAAGGAGCTTCCAGTAAAAAAGCTTCCACCTGATAAACTTATTTCTCTTATAACAATTAATTTTTTTACAATTATTTTTTTTTTTGACAATCTGCATTTTCTCTGAAATTTCTAATTTCTGTTAGAAAATTGGGTAGCAATGATGGAGCTAAACCTACAGTCCAGAGAGCAGAACATACTTGCACGTTAGGGTCATGTAGGTATCCTATGAATTAGGGAGTTTTCAAAGAAGTCAGACTGTAGTTGCTGAGTTTGAGTGAAAACTGAATGATTTAGTTAACTGAATTAGTTATTCTGAGGCTCTGATCTCAGTGCATGTTAAATGTTTGCTTGTTACAAAGAAAACTTTATGTGTTGTAAGTATAGTATTTTGCTCGAATTTGCAAATTGTGACAAGCTATTTGCACAGGTGTCTTTCATAACTACAACTTTCTGACTCCTACTCTTAAGTATTCATCAAAAAAGGGTAGAAAAGGTGGTAGAATTCTATTCTTCTGCTTTGGATAAAATGGGTTACTACAGGGCACCAACTGTGAATGTTTGGTGTTTGACTGCTGTGTTCATTATTGTTCAAACATGCTTGAAACACCAGCAAAGTTCCATGACTGTTTCATATTTCTAGGCATTACCTGTGTGGAGCTCTCTTCTGAGGCTGTTTCAGACCTGAAAATCATTCTGCTAGGCAATGTTGGGTTGGAGTTGCCTCTCCTCAACATCCCTTACCACCTTAATTAAAAAGCTGTAATTGTCCAATGAAAATATTCTGTAGTCCTTTTTCTTCATAGTAACTGGCTATAGGCAGTCTCAGGTATCTCCGTTACTCAAAATGTCCTTGTAACTCAGAAGAAATTCTTGCCAAAAAAAAACACAGATCTGAACTTCGGTAGTCTTTTGCTAAGACATAGTCAATGTAATTTATATTCTTGGCTGACTCACAGAAGAAGCTGATTGTAGAATTCAAAGGCTACAGTTTACTACTGCATCCCTGTTTCAATGATGTGCAGCTCAGACAGTTTATTCAAGTATCTAAGAAAATGGGGAAGAGGTAGCACAAGATGACACACTGCTCATAATATGGATTCCAAGAATGTTTCAGCTCACCTAACTACATTTGGGCAACAGCTAGGCTCCAGTCAACAGCATTTAGAAGGTTACTGACAACCCAAATAATAAAAGCAGGTACCTCTAATTAGCTTGGTAACTGTCTTGGTTCCACTGAATAAACTGATTCATTTTATTGACATGGGAACCTAGACATACTGGTCAGACACAAACTTCTACATTTTAAGCATCAAAATTAAGGAGAGGTGAATCCCCTTAGTGCAGAGTGAGATGAATCCTATCCCCATTGCCCAAACCCAATATTCATATCATATTCCTAACCACACTGCTTTGAGTTGCTTAGGAGCCTGTGGATCCTAATCACAATTTCACACGCACAGACATGCAAAATATGGCACACAACAGTTTCAGTGATATCATCAGCACTCAAATATACTACAAACCTCAGGGTGAAATTCATCTTCCATCACTGCAGTATGTCCAAAATACAGCTGCTCTTACACTCTGTGCTTCCACTCTGAAGAGGCTTCATGCAGTAAGAGCAGAAAAGGTAGTTATAGTTAGGTATAAAGGTAGTTTTAAAGGTAGTTATTCCTTCTGTCCCACTTCCCATGCATTAACTCCCACGTAAGCAGTAGTATAGCCCACTGAATGGGGACTACCTTATCAAGTGAAACCAGGAAAATCAGCGTGTGCCCAGTCCTCTCCACACCATTATATCTTATGGCTACATAGACTGTGAACTGTTGTGTAATGCCTTACAAGGCACTGCAAACAGTGGCTCCTCTTCTAATATAAAGCTTCAAGTACTATAATAATGTTTTAATTTGCTTCTCTCTCTTCAAGAAACTGTAAAGATTTTCCTCTAAATCTCAGACATTCTGCTGCATTAAAAAAGTGACTGATAAACAATTTCATTTGACCTTTCTCTGCAAATCACATTTTCCTTTCGGATTAAACATTATTTTCTTGATTGTACTTTTTTTAATTCAAATGCTTCAAAAATACCAAAACACAAGAGGGAGATACTTGTGATATATCATAAAGCCAAATGCTATTTTATTTCATACTACAAAAAGAGAACTTTCTTATCTTAGAAGATATTATCATTTGCTTTTCCCATAAGCAAAGAGACCACTTTAGAACACACCAGTTAGAATATTGAATCTTACTGATTCAGCAAAACCCATTTAGCTGCACTCAATTCAGCAGTAATAAAAATATATGATCCTTCTTTAGTGGGAAACAAATTTGTAATTTTCTTTTAAAAACAAACAAACAAAAAAAACCAACACAGTAGTTTAGTAATTATTCTACAGGTTCACAATAAAGTCTGTCATTTAAAAAATGTCTGCCTTTCCTTCCTGTGTTACATTAATTTTTTTCCCCTTTAGACACATGGTGAGGGATAGACTTGAGCTCTGAATGCATTTCAGATCAGCAATTCACTTAGATCTTTGACTAAGAACCCCACTTTGTATCATTTTAAGAGATTTTACACTTTAGAAATCGAGGCTACAGTTTACAAAGACAGAAATCTTAAACTTTGTTTCCTACAGTCTGTATTTTGTCACAAAAAAAAATAAGTAAGTAGAGAGCCTTGCACCCACTGCTAATTATAGTGGGGTTGAGATGAAAATTTTAAGTAAGACATTTAATCATGGCCATGTAAAATTACTGACGTTGCATTAATTGTGTTAGGTACCTATCTAATAAACCAGAGTTACTATTCACTTAGCTCTACAAAGAGTAAAATCAATTTTAAATTAGTTTATGTAATATAATAACTTACAATAAAACAACTGAACACAAAGAACAATGCAGATACCCATCTGCCTTGCTGTCTTTCCCATGCAATGAAAACAGCTGATGAATTCCAATAAAATTTGAACTCTGATTTCTAAATTAATCACAAGCCTCTTAGTTTTATGCAGTCCATTCAGTACCAAGCTCTCACTGGCTAATATGATCCACACATACAACTATGATTCATGAAGCAAAGAGAAAAATATAATTCACATGAATATGAGGAAGTACATACTGTGACAATGGAAATAAGATAAGCGATATATTAAAACAGAGATCATGAAGAAAAATCGGAATTATTTTCACTCTAGAATAGAATGGTTTCCTCCTAAGTAGTCATCCATGGGACACATGGATGACTACTACACAATTGTTTAGATAAGAATGCAGATAGGTGCATAACAGGGAGTAACTGTATAGGCACGGAGGTGCACAACATGAACACATGGTCTTTCCCATCTCTTTCATTCTCTGATTCCTTAACTTTTATAATAGGATTTTATACATATATATATACACACATTATTATGACCAAATATACATATTATTATGACCAAAGAATGCTAACAAAGAAAGGCTACATCTTTACCACAAGTTGTGCTTGCAGGTCGTCAAGATTCCTCCCTCCCAAATCAGTTCTGTTTTCCTCAGTTTTCTCCAGTTCTGTTCTCTTCTTTCTCCAGAGTATGGTTTTATTTTCAGAGTATCATCTCTAAGGAGCATGTGGTACACAGACCATTTGATGTTCAAGTGCAACAGTAAGTCAGGTCAGGACAGAATGGCAGGAACAGAAAGATATTTTGTTGATCAGTTTCTCTCAGTCTCCCTCTCCCTCTGTCTGTTCACATGCAGAGAGAACACAGGTGACACTTATGGAGGAAGATTTAAGAAAATACCTTGTTTCTATTAACGTTGTGTTCTACCTGTGATGTAGTGTTTTATCTACACAGCATCTGAAATACCAAGTTCAAATACCACTACGGACATATAAAATTATGTGCGTAGTTTATTTTCTTCAGCCACTGTCCCCCCAAAAAGTCTTGTGCTACTTCTGCAACACTATCTGCAATATCAAATTCTTTTCATTTCTTTCAAATAACTTCAATTAAAAAAAACTTCAGTGATTAAACAGAGTCAGATTCTGAAATGGAAGAAAATTAACAGGGAAATGGTCAGATTTACTATGCTTTCTTTTAATTCTTCCAGCTACCTGTTAAGAACAAAAATTATTTTTGTTGAGAACCCATAGTTTTTTAAAATCACTCTCTTAAAATAAGAAAATGACCAGAAAAGGCATTGCTTTTCTGTTCTCTATTACCTTAAAAGTCTTGTTCATTCACTATCACTAGATAAAATTCCATTTTTATTCTGAAATTCTGTTGAAAAGTGCTTTTGTCAAAAAAAAAAAAAATCCATAAGTGTTTCAAATAAATACATTTTAAGGGCTCTTACTACTGAGTTAAACTTTTTTTCTAGGCCAAAGCATTTGATTATTGCATATAAAAATTTAACACTTGATATTAACAATCACCTCTCTAGCAAAAGTTCATTGTATTTTCAAAATATATTTTTTTTTAGCCAAAAATTAGAGACAATAATATATTTCTGACTATATCTGCCTATTAGTAGGACTCTGCAACTTTCAAACCTCCAACAAGGAGGTCAGAGAAAAGATTCTTGAGACTTCATTATGACTATTATCATTGTTAGTGATAAATATGCAGTTTGATTTGCTACAAAAAAAAAAAAAACTGCCAACTTATTACAGAGCTAACTTATAAGAAGAGGATTAAGTATATGGACTTTCAGCAGCAACTAGGAGCTCTAGTCACTGACAAAAACTGTGCTATGTAACTTGCTGTAAAAACAGAGCAAAAAGACTTTTCCTACTGTAAAATTAGCAGGAAACAGGAAAAACATAGATCTTTTTGCAGAGCACAAAGATCTCCTCTGCTTAGAAACAAGATAGTAAATTTAGTGCATCCACTTAACGTATTTGTAAAAGGACACCCTTTATGCCAGTGACTGTATAGTCCAACACCCAATCTAATCTTTAAAGGTCCCTTCCAACCCAAACTATTTTATGACTCTTACTATGTAATAAATAACAGCAACTTTCACACTTTTGCAGAGGGACCCATCTTCAAAACAGATAGATACACAAAGACAAGCATTCCCTTGATCTAACATCTAAAGCACAAAGATAATTTAGCCCCAACAGGCTGTTCCATGTTTTAGTACTTCTTCACACTGTAAGGTTTATTAGGATTCCAGCAGTAAGTATCTTTTCTTTCCTAATGGAACATAAAATTATACTACTTATGTATTTCTTTCTTGAAATATTTATAGTGCACCATTTGGTTTGTGATTCATTTTCATTAAAGTTCTTTTAAAACTGAATACTTTGATTTTTCTGGATCTGACTCCTGTAGTTCCCAGCTTAGGTCTGCAGGTCAACAAGTGTCTGGTGCCAGCTGGCTTTGTACTAAGACTTTGCATAGGTTGACACCTGCATCTGCATTAAAAAAGCAGGGTGATACCCTAGGCTTCTGACTCAGACTAAGAAGTAGGAACTGCTTTTTCATTTCTGACTATGTGAGAATTTCATGGCATGTGTCCATTTCAAAATAAATAAATAAATAAATAAATTATATAGCTTAAAGTGGATTTTTTGTATGATGATGTCAGCATAAACTTTATTTTGGTGTGATTGAATCACATGACTGGATACTAAGCCATGTTTCCCATTCAATTTGTTTGAAGTTTGTTAAAAGCTATGATAAAAATTAAGTAAACAAGTTTTCTCAGCAATTCAATAAGAAGCTGTTGCTCTCCAGGCTTAACAGCTACTATGGAAAGACTAAAAGTCAAAAACCCAGGAAACATCCAGCTTTTAAATATTTTTCAAGTGAAGTACAAGGATAATTCTTCTGCCATAAATCCCTGTTACACATCACATTTTCTCATTTGCAGGTTGAACTTTGTGTGTCAATGTTATCTTATCCTCCAGCTCTTCATGTCCAACATTAAGCTTTAATAAAAGCACCCACTTTCCTGAAATGCCTTAACTCTATCCACTCTTGTATCATATTCGCCTTTACCTCACCTATATTTGTAACTAATTATTCCCCTAAAACTT
>NW_028180822.1:0-23643 GCF_964211825.1 Aythya ferina
TGCAACTCCCAGCAGTGCACTGCTTCCAAGGTTCCAAGGATGAAATAACACATCCTGGCAACCCGAGCATTTTTTGCCAACATAGCTGCAAGGATTTTTTTTTTTTTTTTTTTCCTGAGAGAATACCAGAAAAATCTTCTCCTGAGAAACCAAGCGGAGACTCCACATTGGCCAGCTGCTTTGGACATTCACCTGGCATAAACATTTCCTCAGCCCTGGCACTACTGCCTGCCAAAAGCTTACTCTGTCCCTCTACACTCATCCATCACAGCTGCTGCAGGACAGTTTGATAAACTGGTGATTACAATAGAAGGTGGAAGAACTGGGAGTCAGTCAGGCAAAACAGGAGCTGGAAGCAGGTTCTCCTGTGCCTCAGGACAGCTCAAACACCAGCTTTTCAGCTAGCCTCAAAGGCAGAGCTCTATCTGATTTTCAGCAGAAGCATGTGTTTGGGCCCAAGAAGTCTTTACCAAGGAAGATGTTTTTGCAGCTGATACGCCTCTGCGAAGAGAACAGCTTTTAAAAATTGGCTGTATTCTAACAGAAGCACATGCACAGTCACATTTGCCTGAAGAATTTCTGATCAGCTCTTGTTGTGAGCTCAGGAAAGGCCAAATGACCTAAGGGTTACAAAGTGCCAGTTACAGATAGTGTTTCACATTTTTTCTTAGAAAAATAGTTATGAAACTACTGAATTTTTCTCCTGCTTTTTTTCTGTATGTCTTCCAATGCAAAATACTTTATTCTCCCAGTGGAAACCAATCATTTGCTAAATATTTAGTGTAATTCATATCTCTGTCTCTCAAGTGGGGCAGTGTTTACACTTCAAAAGCAGGAATCTTTCTTCTTATTCCACAGTCACTCCATAGAAATAAATACAAACCACAGAACCCGCACAAATCTTCGCTAAGGCACAAAATTTTAAACACCTTACAGATTAATGTTTATGGAGCCTGTCAGAGATTTAAAACCACAACCAGAAAGAAAGGTTTTCTTCAGCTCTGAGAAACGAACTTTTTGCCTCATGTCAGCGTCATGCTGAAAAACCCTGGGCAAGTTGTTTGTCTAAGCAGACAGGTCCTTATTCAATTGTTCACAATGTCTTTGTACTTAGTGCTTGCTGTAAATTTGTCTCTTTGCCACCCTCTTTACCTCTGCATGCCTCAGAGACAGGGGCAGCCAGCAGCTTACCACTAACTCAGCCTAAGGGGAAATGCTAGCAACAAAGACCAGTCTGCCAAAACCCATAAAACCTTCTGCTTTTTGCCTTGCTTTAAAAAAAAAATAATATAATAATATTGTGCTTTCTCTAAAGTGGTAAAGAAACACATGCCCAAATGAGTTCTTGACATTATGTTACAGGATTTTTTAAGGGTTTTGAAGAAACCTTGGCACTTATCAACATGTTCTCCAAAACACATGATTGTTAATTGGTTTAGTAGTCAGCAAAGGTAACAAACTGGTTATAGAAGGTGCAGCCAAGTAGCTCTTTGTGAAGCCCATGAAAATCACAGCCTCTGAAATACCAAGTAAATCCAAACGGAAAGAACTGATTAAAAGCAGAAATGGAGCCATATCCACTGCCATGATAACCTGTTGTTTCACTGCCACCACTCTATGAAAATGTACCTGTTCTTACCCACTGGGAAAAAACAGCCAAGGAAAATCATAAAAAAGAAATGAAACAAACATTCTTAACAAACTGTGGTGTTTTCCTTGAAGGCTTAACTGAGCTTCTCTCTTTGCTTGTCAGTTTTGTCCTCTTTCAGACAGGTAAGAAAATATGACTCTTAATGGACTAAAAGCCACTGTCACCCACTGCAAAGAGCTTGAATAGGTCAAGCATGGCCACTCTTATACAGATCGCAGTGTGCTACTATCTCCTGAAGGCAACCAAGACCTGTCTGTGGCCATGTACTGCAGATCTGCTGCCCCACAGGCCTTACGGGGATGTCCCTGTAAGACCACAGGCCTGTGATGGAGACATTCCTGCTCCCCACTGATTGTAGGGTCCTCCCCACCCTCTTGATCATGTTTCCATCATTTCACCCCTGCAAATGAGAGTGTTGTTTGTAGCCATGAGCTATGTTTTCCCATTCAGCACAGCTTTTTGGCCCTGTGTGCCTGTTATAGGGAGGGGGCAGGAAGGAAGGGGAGGTGGGATGAGGGGGAGCCACAATCTGCCTGTTTGCTTCCTATTTCCTGCTTTCTTAAAAGGCATTAATCCTTGAGCAAGGTGCCACTATAGCAGGCCTGGAGCCTTAAGCCCATGTTTATGTACAGATGGGAAGGTGCAGGAATGGGTGAGGGAGGCTTCCCAGCGCTCTCAGGCGGTTTCGCCTCCATCTTGTCCTGGGCTGATCTCTGTCAGTGGTGACAGTGTGGCTCTGGCTCTGGGCCCACTTAGGCTTTGGTGCCTGGACTGAGGCTGCTCGCTGTGGTGAAGACTTCACAAACACCTTGTTCCCACAGGAGACTGGCTTGGGACCACAAAGCTTGCTTTACACTGGGCTGAGGGAGAGGCTGGCGAACATAATGGGTTTTGGGTTACTATGGGTTTCCAAATCTGAAATAGCAAGCTGGTACACAATACAAATGTCAATGCTGGGGACTGGAAATAAGAAATACTCATACACTTTACCTAGCTTTTTATTCCACTTTTAGGACTGTACGAAATTTCCACTGCTAAAATACCACACTTTTCCTGTGAAAGCATTTCCATCTATCCCCACAGTAGAACTCTTCCTGTCCTGAGAAGCAGTGCATAGGGGATGGTGAAGTAGCATATCTCTGACAGCTGTCCAGGATATTCCTGATAGGAAGACTTATATCTTCTAATTCAAACTGTTCATTCCTTCATTTCTATCTGTGAGTGGAAAGAACTTCCTCTTCAAAATGCTGAGCCATACAGCCAACAGGTACAGCCAGAAAAATAAGTCTGGTCAAGGAAGGGGAATAATATGAGATAAGCGCATTTATTTGTGTGCCAAAAGATTTCAAAGTTATTTTGTGACTTATGCATTTTTCTACTGCATCCTGTGTTGCTTCAGCTATTCACTAGCACTCAGGAAGGCATTTTACCGTCAGTATATCACTTCATGTAATACCCATTTTTTTTTTTTCTGTATGATTTTCATTCTTGGTGTAAATCTAGTTATAAGCATTGTGGATACATATATCCCTCCTCAGACAGAGCTCCTCTCTCCGATAGTCTCCAAACTATGTTTTTTTTCCAAGACTCTGAGAATTGTGCAGAATCCGTGGTTGTTTCCAGATGATCGGACAGCAGACTGTTTGTCAGCACCATTGCCAAAAGGCTATTTTTTTTTTGTTCTTCCCTCTATCAGCACTCACATTCTTTTTGCCATCCCAGGTGTTCATCTAACACAGGAGCGAGCTGTTTTTTCAGGGTTTGCTCTTGATCCTGACCTCACCATCCTAAGGTCTACATTTGGGTGAAAGGGGAGCACTCCTGGCCAAAGAGCTGTGAGGGATGATTTAATGTAAGGTGAGTGAGTCAGCAGCAATGCCTCTCTCTGCGTTACAACAGCCAACATCTTTCAGAAAAGCCTGAAGAGCATGCTCAGCTGGGAGAAGCATGGCAGAACTGTGGCTCTGAGAGATGGGGAATGTACTAGCTCTGCTCTGCTCTCACCCTACAAGATGCAAAGCATGATTTTGTGTGTGTGTTGTTATTGCCTTGAAGGCTTAAGTCATTTTCCTCATACTGACTGCTCATTAAAGTGTGATAAATCCCACACTGTAAGCTCTAATCATGAAAAATGCAACATGCTAATACTGGAAGATCTCACCTAAGGATGACACTTTTCAAAGCTATCTGTGTTTCGCAAGCAAAACTAGTCACATGTGGGCCCATTCCTCCTACCCACTCACAATTTTGACTTTACTCCTACATTCTGTCCCCATTTTTAAAAGGCTGGTTTCATGGCTTTATTTTTAATGATCAAATAACGTGTGGGCCTTGGTGTTTTGGGATTAGGGTTTGGCTCACCTATGTAGCTCTCAAAAACAGGATCTCAGCTCCTGGTTCCCATAAACACTTTTAAAAATTCCACTCTACATTTCATGTGGCACAGAGCACAGCTCAGTCATCAGCTGTTTGCTCATAGCTGTGTTAAAACAAACTGCATGTTAAAGTTTACAAAGATAATTTTCTACTTTCAAAATAATGAAATGAATAAATCTTTTATTTTATTTTATTTTATTTTATTTTATTTTATTTTATTTTATTTTATTTTATTTTTTTAGATAAAGAAGATTCAAAACATCCTACTTAACTCTGGGACTCTATCTTCCACTACTCACAGCAAACACAAAGAAATAAAGCATCAGAGAGTTTTATTATTCCTTTAAACTAGACATACATATCTATTTTTTTTTTTGAACAATTATATGTCAAGAATATAATTATCCCTGTGGATACAGTATAATGATACCCTAAATATCGTAGGGCTAGAATCTGGGGTCACTGTTTGTGGGCTTTTCATTTATATCCATATTAAAAGCATGGGAGACTTTCCATTGATGTCAGCTGGATTTGATTAAGTACCTTTGTTTATAAGAAGCTAATGATAATACTTTACAAATTAAAAAACAAACAAACAGACAAAAAAAGTTAATTACCCATTTTTTGTTATTATTTGTGCTTCTGCAGTCCCTATCAGTCTCTGTCACTGACTTGGACTTTATGATGTTTATATGATTTAGTGGAGGACTTGTTAGTGTTAGGTCAGAGGTTGGACTAGGTGATCTTGGAGGTGTCTTCCAACCTAGATGATTCTGTGATTCTGCAATGTAGAAACCTAGGAGAAAGAGGTATGCCATAGCTATACAGAATAGAAATAACTGTTCTACTCTTGTTTGCACATTTATAGGTGCACGTATATTCTCTAAGTATTACAAGAACTATTTGCTTTAATTTTAGTATTATCTCCCATTATTTTTCCAAACTTAAAGAAAGAATCAAACATTTGGTATACCTCAAACTGGCTGCAAAATATATTCACTGCTTGAAAAGCAGCACACTTGAAAAGCAGGTGAGAGTGCAGAGTTTGCCTGCTAATTCTTTCAAAGCTAGTGCCAGGGACCCATAAGAAAAAAAAATAAAAATCTCTTTCTAAGAATTGCGCTATCTTCTGCCAAACACCAACTGATCCTGCAATGGGAAGCAGACTCCTGAGCCCTTACGTACCCCAGCCAAGGAACACATCTCTGCTTGGATCTAGCGGCCCATCCCTGCAGGCACAAGCGCTGCACTGAAACTTACTTAAGAGGATTTATTTTCTGTAGTCTTGATACTTAGGAGCCAGACAGTTCTTCCTTTATCAAAGTCAGAATTTCCAATATCCTTATTGGAACATTTCTGTTGAATTTAATACGGAATGGTCAACTATATACAGGATTGCAAAGCAGCCTGAACAATTCTATAGATGAGGTATAATTTCCTTTTGCATTTTCTGACCTAATTAAAGGTATTAGAGGAAAGCTCTCATGCTCCAGTAAGTTGTATCAAGTGTTTCCTGTATAATTCTAACCATTGCTGTAAAACTGTACAGGATTGCTCTGTGAAGTTCACTCATTTAAGCAACTTGAGTTGCTTTCTACAACTTCCTGAGCACACAGTTCTGGAGAGACTGAGGAAAGAGGAGAAAATTTGGGTCTTATTATGAAAGAACCCACATAGGACTTCAGATTGTACTTCAACTGTACTTGGGTACAATTCCTGATGTAGTACAAATAAGTCTGGACATGGTGCTGGCATGGATGAAGAGGTGGCTGGGTCAAAATTCACCATGACATGACTCAAACATTGTGGGAGAAGGCTGTGCTCAGGATAAAACCACCACTGACAAACTAGAGCAAGAAGTGGAAAACATAAATTTCCTTTCAGTGATATCCATGGAAAGGGGACCCATGCATTCTTCTGGCGATATGACCCCTTTTTAAATGGGAGAACAACACCTGTGAAGAATACTGATGTGCCTGTCTTATAGTCTTTCCCCCACCTTTAACAAGGAATAACATTTATTTCCCTTTTTGTACTCTCATCTAATCTGACTGCAAGTTTTTGGAGGCAGGTAGTTTTCTTACCACCATGGTGGTGGCTGGTAGCTCTGCCTGTTAAAATCACTCTGCCTTTTACATTATAAAACACTATTTTCAGTTGCTTGATCCTTGACAGTATTTTTATCACTTGGTCTCACATTTTCCTTTAAAAATATTTTCGTTGGGCTGAATTATCTTCTGGGATGGGGGGCAAAGACAGGGAAGAAGAAATTTTAGGCCGAATAGACAAATATCTTTCTCAAAAGAAACGGGGGAAATGACAGTAGACAAAATAATAATGCATATTTTGGCAAGGGGTCTTTATTTTGAAACCATAATGCCACCAGTTTCTGGACTTCAGACTTCTCATTTTGGTCTCCTGGCTACTGTCACCTCTGGAAATCCACTCAAATCTGATGAAGTCATAAACCCTAAAAAACCTGCAGCTTGTTTTTATTAGATAAATTTCTCATCTATTCTGAGCTTGGATTTTTCCTGCAATGCCAAATCCAAACTGCCGTGCTGTTTAGTTGAGGGACTGACTGCTGCATATTGCCTTTGCCTGGCTGAACAGCAGCAGTGCACAGAAGGACCCTGAACTGAAGACAAAGGGGCTGTGGAGTTAGCAAGCTCCAAAGAGCATGGCAGGTGGAAAGGCAGCCACGGGGCTGTAGGGCTGCTTGGTGATGAAGGAGGCCTGGGCCGGGACAGGGAGATGGACTGGGATGGACTGGTGGAGAAGGAAGGAAGAGGACTGGGAAGATGATGACTGCAATGACAAGGCAACGAGAGGCTTGATGACAGGGGAGTGGGACTAGGTCCACACGGAGAATAACTCTGAGGGATAGAAGAAGTAACACTTAATCAGGGTATAGCTGGAGGGGACACAAGCATGGATGGCTGGAGGCATGGTCATGAGGATAAAATCTTCTGGTTCTGATGGGCATTGACATTGCGAAGGTTCACCACCTCCCAGCTGTGAGGAAATGGCTGCAGAGTCCTTGCTGGAAAAAATGTCCTGCTTTGCCCACTGCAGCAAATGTCAATCTGCTGTGTCCATGGGGGATGCTGCTAGCTGGAGACTGATGGGGGTCTGTGTGGTGGAGTGAAAGGTCCTAAACATGCTCTGACCCAGACAACACCTGTGATAGCTTCCTTATCCTTTTTTTTTTTTTTTTTTTTTTTTTTTTTTTCCAATGGAAAAGTCGAGGAGATATTATGAGCACACACAGGCATGTGCACACATACTTTATGTTCACAATGAAGATGTTTAAAACCAAACTTTAGAAAAGGGGAGTCTTCAAATTTTTACTGCTCTAGGTGCCCAGTTGAGATCTGTGGCTGGGTTGTTGGCTGCATGCTCTGAACATCGCAAGATCCAGATAAGTCAGCAGTGGCTGTCTCAAGCAGGGCACCCAAATCTGTCTTAGATTAATTTCTACTTCTCCCTGCCTCTCTGGGCTTGAAGCTACCGCTCCGGGGAGCGTGCTCCATGCCCAGCCCTGGCAGCCAGGGTGTGCCCAGCCGCTGAGGTCGGGTCTGGGGAATTGTCACTTGGGTGCGTGCTGCCTCGCAGCCTCCCCAAAGCCCTTTCAGGCTTGGGTCCTCTCCTTCTGACGAGCACAACCCTAATAAAAAAGCCCTGGTCGCTTCGGACCCCCTGAACCGCGGGGATCTCTGCGGGCTGGCCGGGAGCCGTGGGGCTCAGGGGAGGAGCGGGGGGCTGCTCCAGTGGCAAACATGCACTTAGAAGGGCTTCTTTCCGGCGCTCCGAGCAGAGGAGATCCTCCGGCGGTTCGCAGCGGGGAAATAACAAAACTCCTCCGTTTGCCTCCCGAAACATCAGCGAGAAAAGCGCAAAGCCGGCGGGAGGGAGGGTTCACCTGGCGCTGTACCGCATGCGGAGCGGCAGCCCCGAGGCAACCTGTAGCCGCTCCCGGCTGTCCCTGGCCCCTGCCCGCTCCCCGGGCAGCCCCCAGACCCCATCCCACATCCCGCTGCTCCCGGCTCTTGCTGTCCCCATCTAGCAAAGTGGGGTGCACCGGGCTCGGTGGGCCGCGGCCGCCTGCGTTTGTACCCGGTGGTGCAGGGGGAGGCGGAGGGGGAATGGGATGAGCCCCACGGGGAGGGGAGGGAAGGGGAGGGAAGGGGGGCGATCCGGAGTCCCCCGGGAGCCTCGGGGAGGGTTAATCGGCGGGGAGCTGCGGGTCTGGGAGGAGAAAGCGGAGGCCGGGCCGGGCAGGGGGGAGGATAAGAGGGGAAGGGAAGGAGCGGCGAGGAGAGGTCGCCCAGCGCCCGGCTCCGCGGCTGCGGCTCTGCCTTCCCGCGGCCCCCCGCCGGCGGCGGACAGCGGTGGGGTGGGGTGGGAGGGTCCTCCCTTCCCTTCCCTCCCCGGCTTTTCCTCCCTCTTCCCCCGCCGAGGGGGGAGAAGGGGCTGGAGAGGAAAGGAGGCGACCCTCGGGGCTAGGCGGCGAAGGGGGGCGAGGCTGGGGAGCATCTCCGAGCGCCGCCGGACACGGAGAAAGGGCGAAACTGCCGGCGCTCTGCCGTGCGCCCCAAGCCACACTTCAAGGGGTGGGGGCTAAAAAAAGAAAAAGGAGAAAAAAAAAAAAAAAAAGCGACTGAGAAGGGAGTAGAGCGGGGCAGCGACGTCCCCGGGAGGGTGCCCCAGCCCCTGCCGCCGCCGCTCAGGATGTGGGTGCCGCTGCTGCTGCTGCTGCCGGAGCTGCTCCCCGCCGTGCCGGCCCAGAAGCTGTCCGCCCTCACGGTAAGGCCGCCCCGCCGCGGGATGCCGGCCCCGGGGCGCACCTGAGGGCGGCGGGGGGCTGCTGCCCCCGGCCCGGCCCGCAGCGGGACCCCCAAGCCTCGCCGAGGGTCTCCGCAGAGCCCCCGGGCGAAGCTGGTGGGTGATGCCCGCCTTGATGCTTTTTAAAATCCCCCCCCCCCCGGGGAATAACGCTGCAGCGAGGACCGCCTTAGGTCGAGCGATTTCTCTTTTTATTTCTGCTTCCAAAGCGGCGTGAGGCTCGGGCTATTCCGGGCTCCGCGGTGCTAAACATGGAGCTCTGCGCGGAGCTGGGCGAGCCAATTCATTAGGCTTGCTAAATAAGCCATAACCACTTCTCCAGCCAAGACCTGAGGTTTGCAGCTAATAGCTCGGTTCAGCCTTCTCGCAGAGCTCGCAGTGTTTGCAAAGCTATAATTAATGCAATCTGGAGAAATAAAAACATTTTCCTTAAATGTGTTTTTAAACAAGTGCTTGAGTAAACATAACGGGCAACCAGCACCCCTTTCAAGCTGTTTTTAAGTGTTTGGGTGAGGGCTGTGCCCCTCGGAGTTTATTATGCTGAAGTTACAGACAGTTGCAAAGTGACATAGACCCTATGTCACCTCGCTCTTTCAGAAAAATTATGTAAAATACTGAGCGCTCTTTTCTTTCTTTCTTTCTTTCTTTCTTTCTTTCTTTCTTTCTTTCTTTCTTTCTTTCTTTCTTTCTTTCTTTCTTTCTTTTTTTCTTTCTTTCTTTCTTTCTTTCTTTCTTTCTTTCTTTCTTTCTTTCTTTCTTTCTTTCTTTCTTTCTTTCTTTCTTTCTTTCTTTCTTTCTTTCTTTCTTTCTTTCTTTCTCTTTTCTTGTCTTTCCTTTGGTGGTGGTGGGGGTTAGGGACAGCTCAAGGAGAAGCAGTGGTGGGGGACGGCTGAGCTGTTCATACCTGAAATTCTTCAGGAGAAGTTTTGCCTTCTCATTTTTTTTTTTTTTTTAAATGATTTGTAGATTAGAAGCTGCTAATTGAAAACCTTAAAGGAGTGAGTTTGCCCCATGAATTTTATAGCGTGTGACATTTGCAAGTGCGGGACAGATAAAGTCAAGTGATTTTTGATCTTTTTAAGAACTTGTTTGAAGCACCCACAGACTGCCAGGTGATGTACTATTCCAGTTAACAGGTTAGCATTGTAATTTAATTCCAAGTTCACTTGCACAAATATGTAAAAGGAATTTGCAAGAGATGACATGTTATATTATTTCTCCAGTACGTAAAAAAAATCTGAATGTCAGCACGGAAGTTAACTAGAGATGCTAACAGAAATAATCCAAGTGTGAAATAGGAGTGATTGTGACTGCTATATCATCTTAAAATGATACAAGGATCAAATGGTGCTAAAGCCTTTAACAGATGCATATCAATCACTGTCAACGTAACTGGTGTTTATGAATGGTTGCCTTTCTAAAGCTGAGGGAATAAAAATCTGGCCAAGAGCACTTATGAAATCCCTTTAAAAATAAAATGGCATAAACTCATGTGAATGTATTGGACTTCAGCTAATTCTGAGAGATGTCTGAAGCCTCTCTGTTCTCTCACCCACCCAGAATGTGTATTGTTCATTTCTGCACCTTACAACAATATGCATCTTTATGAGCTGTGATTAGAAAAGTCAATCCTGGTGGAATCCCCACCCTCTCTATTGAAAGGGCAATGACACTGGAGGCTTTAAGCTTTCAGTCTCCTTAAACCCAAATGTTTTGGTAGGGGTGGCTGGATGTGTCACTGCTGGGCTGTGGTCAGCCCATGCTAGTTTTTCTGCAGTCTGTGCTCATCTTACAGAGATGGTGGCACATACAAGTACATTAGAAATCCTTCCATAAAATGGGTAATGAGCTGTCAGAGACCCGTGGTAAGAGAACAACGCATACACACTCATGTACACATACTTTTTACTTCTTCCCACAAGAACTCTGAGTTCTGGTTGCATGAGGCAGGTTTATTTCTGCTATGAGTGTACTTCCCTATTTAAATAAAACCAACATCACTGTAACAGCAACAAATACCATGACACTAAATCATTCTTTACTCCTGCAGTCAATTTGCTTATAGCAAAATGCACAGACTGCATAATCCCTTCTCACATGTACCTTTCCCAAATACTTGTGGGTAATATCTGCACAATTATAACAACAAGAAAACCCACTACCACAACCACCACTACCACCAAAAAAACTCATGCTGTGAAGCACCAAGGAAATGTATAACTTTTTTTTTTTTTTTTTTTTTCCACCTGCTCTGACCTTGTGTTATGACAGAAAACTACCTTTTTTTTTTTTTTTCCTTTTTTTTTTTTTTTTTTTTCCTACACATCAGATGAAGGTTTTCCTTTTATTTGTGCTTGGAAGAATAACAAAGACAGACTGATGTTTTTAAAAAGAAGCAGAAGCCGTGGGGACAGAACACATACCGTGGACCTGAGTTTCATGAAAACTGCAGGATGATCACAGGGGAGAGTGTGCAGATCCCTGATGGTAATACGCTGCCAGTGGGATATGCCAGGTGGTGGCAATAATGGCTTGGGCATAGGCTCCTTAACCACAGTGATAAATCTGCCATAAGGTGAACCTTAGCAATGTTGTGATAGTAAAATTCACTATGGGCAGTGAGAGGGGCACCAGCTGTTTTTAATGTTGCTGAACAAACTTCTGGGCTGTTTTAACTTGACATCCTTGCTAGCTCCAGAAGTGGAGCAAGTATTACTTTTGGACAAGACTTTCAGCAGTTTATAGAGCTGTATCCTTGTCTAATTAGGAATAACGTTTTTGCATTGGATTTCTCTCAGGCAGAAAACCCCACAACCACCTCTGAATATGTGATTTTCAGATGTTGAAAGCTTTGCAATAGTCCAATAGCAAGAAATTACAGAGTTTTCACAAAACTTAAGCATTCCAACAGATTACTGTTTGCTTAATGGCAAATATGACTGCAGGTCCGCAGGGACTGATGAGCAGATGGCTTCCTACAACCTTGGTAATAACCATCAGATCAGTATCTGGCATCCAAGTAGTCAGCAGGTAGCTGAAATGTACCAGGTGGTCTAGTTTCTGGTCCTCAGGTTCTCACAGCTACATCCAAAATGAGTTGTAACTTGTGTTGTAACTTCTTCCTCTCTGTCCAAAATATGGACCCAGCCAGAACATGCATGGGTCCCCATCTGTATGCCAGAGCAGAGGAGAAACATGAGGGATCAGCAGTTGCACACCTGAATCTTTATTGGGAAGCCAGGATGTGCACCAAGAGTTTTGAAGTTTTTGTGGGTTCACTAGCTTAGACGCAGCCTGAATCTACTTTGAATTTGTAGCAATCTTGGCCTCTTGTGGTCAAAAAATACTCTTTACTAAAGTTGCTCCTGGACGTTTGTCTCCTGAGTAGAAGCATATTGCAATAATAGGGAAAGTGAGGGGAAACATGATATTCCAATTCTGTATTACTAACTGAGCCACAGGGATAGATGGGGGAGGAGAACATTATTTTGTGTTATATTTACTGTTATTTCAAATAAACAAACATTGGCAACAGAACAATGGCTTTCATTTTGGGAAGGTAGGCTGAGAGCTGTCTCATAAGAAACTGTGAGATCTGGAGGGACTGTAGCCAATTTGGCTGCTCCTGGTTTTTCCTCCCCTTGTGTCAAATACTAATGTAAAACATTCTTACTTTCCACAAAATATCTTAAGTAACCTTGTCTTTTTACCTTGTTTATGGAAAGTCAGGTAATAATCTGCAATTCCTGTAGCACATTGTTGGAACGCTTTCACGATGCTGTGTTTTTATTCTGCTCTGCGATATACAACCATGCTTTCTGGACATATGAAACTGGTGAGAGCAGAGCCTTATTGGCATATTATCTTAGGGGAATAGTTATATCTTGAGGTTATAGATACTTTTGTTTTGAAACACGGTGTTTTGAAGAAAGCTCAGTCTGTTCCTAGAAGAAGTAAGTTTAAGATCACGGCACTTATCGCCACACTTACTTTGGCATTGTTACGCCGTATTTTTGGAACCATCAGCCTAGCTTTTATCTCAGTTGCAGTGTTGTGTGTGTGCATGTGCTTGTACAAACAATAGGACACAAGTGTTTCTTATTTTAAAATCTTGATGACTTGTAACATACCACAAACTATTTAATTTTATGCTTTCAAAGCCTTGCTGAACCATGTGTCCCTCTGAATATAATATTGATCTTAGATCTTATGAAGGAAGAAAGTTTGCTTGAAATCGCTTCTTGAAATGAACACCTCTGCCTGTTAAAAATTCCTTTCATCAGAAGCTGAATATTTCAGGGAACAATTGTTTTCTTTTTCTCCCTTGGCACATGCTTTGTGAGTATTCAATAGCATTTAATGCCCTGGATAGCTTCCACAACACTCACCAGTATAAGATGGACCACTAAGGTAGTTCAGTAAATGGAAGCTAAACACAATCAAAGCTTTCCAAGTTAAGGACCCATTTGGATGGCGCCTGCAAACCCAAACATTTCAAAAAGTTACTCTAATTGTGATTCAAAAACCAAGACCATAAATAAAACTGTAAGTGGCTCCAGATCCTAATAGCATTGTTACTGCAAATGGGCATTGGTACAACCAAGGGTACATCAGCATTGAAAATAAAACACTTTCAACAATGCTTCCTAGCAATAAACTCTCTCTCAAGACACTTCTCATTAAAGAAACAAAAACAAAACCTGTGAGGGTTATTATTGAAAGAGCCAGCAATACTTGTGATCAGAGTTAAAAGTCCTATTTCTGCATGCAGCCAACGTACACCATACCTTATCATGTGAAATACATAATGGAGATGGCAGGTCGACTGCACACCCTTAAGATTTTAAAGCTAAAACTGAAGAGTAGAAGTGATTATGGGTAGGGAGGGAAGAGCAGGACAGAGGAAACTGAGGTAAATCATGCATACTTAGGCCAGTTCTGATATTTTCATTCTTCCCCTATTGCCCTCTGAATACCTTGAAGAATGGCCATGAGTATTCCTTGAGAGCTGGCAAACCACAGGGTTTGGTTCATTCTGAGAAGCCTCCAAAGGTTTAGCTGCTATCCAAAACCTATCTGAACCGTGTTGGTTTGGAAATCAGGCTACAAGTCTTTTCAAGATCTGGCTCGCTCAGGACTTTGCTAGTGTTTCCACTTCTTCAGCCAGACCAGAGTTACCACAGGCACAGCCATTTTCATGGTATTTTGGTACTTCCATTTCCTGTTGGGCCTGAGACCGGGAAGGGCAGAGGCGCCTGAAAATTAAAAACTGAGTAAGAAAGAGTTGAGATCAAAAATATATTTTTGAACAGCAAATGCAGGTTTGAGTTTGGTTCAGGAGCGGTGTTTTTATCTGAACAAATTCCTACGATCTTGGGGAAGCTGCAGGGTTACATTTTGCAAAGGACTCAGACATTTCCAAGTGTTTGTTTTTGTTAGGATCAAACCCCAAATGTTTCTAAATTTTTTTGTGAAGGAAATGCTTCAGGTTGATTCATTGTTATGTTTGGAGGTAGATTTTTAGAAAGTTCAGATACCAGGTTCCCAATGAAGGCCATTTGACGGTGCAAAGCTGGAATGCTTTCTTCAGAAAGAATGTCGGAATTGTTTTTGACATACCACCCTCCCCTCCTCTTCCTCTGTACTATATTCTACAACCAAATTCTGATGATGCCAGTCATTCTGATCTCAATGGCCCTGTGCACTCTCCCAGGACATGCTTCTGTTGACATTTCTGTATCAAATTCTGGGTATTAATCTATATTCACTGCCTTCATTTTTATCTGCTGTGGTAGATAAGATACTTTCCAGTGAAATTCCAGCTGGGAGCCTGAAAAGAGGAAATTCATTAGGAAAACAAACAAACAAACAAAAACTATTTACAGTATGCTGATGTTACACAGAATAATTGGTACCAAAGGAAAAAGAAGGATAACTTAAGACACAGCAAAATATTGGCCATAAGCAATATTTGGTAATTGTCTTCAGGAAAATAATGTTGACTGAGCAGACTGGTACAGCATAAAGAACTGCGGTTTTTTTCCTGCATTTGATTTTTGTCTAATTACCTTATCTGCACAGGTCTGAATTGAAGCCATTGATGTAATGCAGTGGTGTGCATAGGATGCAAAAATGAAAACTTTGGTTACAGGATGATGAAAGCTGCCCAAAAGTATATTGACTGGGATTTCAATTGGTGTGGGAACACGCGGTAGCAGACGGTTTCTTAATATGACTGTACCAAATTATGAATATTCTTCAAAAAAGCAACATTAACACAGCATCATTCCTTAACATGGACCAAGGGAAATAATTGTATGTGGAGTTAGTCTTGTGAACTAAAGTATTAGCTGGTCTTGGCAAAAGAAATTGCCGTGATGAGTTAGTAACTGCCCTTCAGTGATTTTTTTCCCCATTCTAATTTATTAGTTTTCAGAAATGACCAGTAAGTATTTCATCAGCTGTTGAAAATCCAGGCTAATAGAGAATACATCCTAGACTTTTTGTCAGCATGGAGAGAGAAAACATTTCCTCCAGGAGATCCAGTCCAGCTCTCTCCCTGGCTCCAGTGTGTTGCTAGAAATCTCGCTCAAGAATGTTTACCTTATACCTATCCAAAACCTAGTTGATTTTTTTTTCTTTTTTTTTCCTTCATTTATTTCAGGTTGCCTATTCTGTCATCTTCTGAGGCACCTAGTAACACTTTTGTGTTACCTTAAACTTGTTCTGAGGATGAAATAGTATACTTTCCTGACTTTTAGGTGTTCACTTTCAAACTGTATACAAATTAGCTGTCATACATGTGATATAAATCTTCAACTCTCTATCCTAGAGCACCTAAAGATTACTTACATGAAAACAAAGAAAAAAATAATCTGGAATGTGCTTTCTTTATTTATGCCATGGCTGCATGTTGTATTTTCCAGATTTTTGGGATACAATTGCTACTATAAATTGTTCACATTTGGGGCAAGAATTCTCATTTATTTGTCACTACTCTGACCTTTGTTCGGTATTCAGATAAGATACCGTGAGTGAATAAGCAGCATAAATCATCAGGAGAGGTCAGTACATTTTTCAAAATGAAAGTAAAGGCAAATATAAAATCATTTTAATGATAAGCAGGATGGACTCACTGTGATCCACACAGCAAGCTGTGGGGTGGAGAAAACCTGCAGATCGTGGGCATATGTGGAAGTCAGGGAGGGAAGGCAATGACTCAGTTTCATTATCTTTCTCCTGCTCTTATCCTAAGTAAAATGGAGGAGTAGTGGAGTTTAATCTTAGTAAAAGAGTCTGCCACTGAGTCTCATTGGTGCTTTGAAGGAGTGGGAGAATGGAGGGTGAAATTCTGGTGGATATACAAGCTATTTAATATATTTTAACCATAATATGACCATGTGAATAGAAACACTATTAAGCCAGACCAGCTCTTCTAAAGTATCTGAGAGCAGAAAGTTTGTGATCTGCCTGGGATCTAGATCATGTGATCTAGAGAATGGATTCCCAAACCTTTTTCTTTGCCAGGTGCTGCTATTTTTAACGGCAGCAGGTAGTGCCACTGGCAGTGGCATCTTTCTGTTGGTGGTAGAGTTAGGGTCAGGGACCCCTTTTGGAGAATACAGAGGGGGAATATGGAGGTGGCAGCACACCAGAAAGTTGGTGCTATTAAAATGAGAGAATCACCTTTTGGTGAGCTGATAGGTGCATGAAATGCTGGCTGCAGTGCACTTGCCTTGCTTCTGACTTTGTACAGGCATTCAAACACACTGAATTCATATTTGGAACTGGGAGGTGGACCAAGCACTCTTAAAAGGAGAGTTACTATCAGAGGAAGGCAGGCGTTGTAAGGACATGAGGAATATGGCTTTCCTCAGTTGTCCAAGTTAGTGCATTTGTCCTCATGGCCATCTACTTAGGTGAGAATTTCTCAATGTATTTAATTGCAGTGTTTTTATTAGTTCTCATTCCCTTTAGCATCCACGGTAATGGATAAGTGAAGGCTCTGCAAAGTTGTGTTTGTCAAATACTGCTGTCGCTGTGTGCCACTTTTTTATACCAATAGTGTTGTGTAGCACTGTTCAAGGCCAGAGAGTAGCTATCCTGTGGCCTGATGTTCTCATTAGAGAGAAAAAGCACCGTGACATATGTTGCTTTTTAAAGTCATGATTTCTATCAGATAAATGAAATAAATAAGTGAAACCTGATACCAAGTATGCTACCTTGTAGAAGCAGATAGCACAAGTTTTAAATGTGCCCTTTCCCCACAAGAGGGAATTAAAAAGGTATGAAAAAGACCACCATCAAAGAAACTGTAGAAGAGTCTGCTTGAACTTATATTTGTTTGTTTAGTAAATTGTCTCAGGTCTGTTGGATGAATGACTTTTTGGAAACAGCCATCAAAGACTTAAGAAACTTAAGATAAAAATCAGAGGGTGGTTCTATACATGTCTTTCTCATGTCTGCTCCCTTGGAGATACAGCCCAGTGGCATCCCTTTTGCAGCATCGTCAGGGGCAGGGAGCTCACCTGTCTTCTTCTATGAAACTTTCGGGATCCACCACAGGAGGGAGTGAAAGAGTAGCACGGCCTTCTCCGTCACTTCTGGGAAGGGCTGACGGTAGTAGGAACCCTTATTTCTCCACCCCGCTGCCTAAATTAGGAAGAGGGATTAAAATATGGAGAACTTAATTTTTGCAACACTTCTTGTTCTGCTGTCCATCAGGCAGACCATCAAATGACAATAAATAAATAAATAAATAAATAAACAAAAAACATTGAAAGGTAGAATTCAGGTCTTGGTGGCTTGCCTTCCCTTGATTAGTTACTCATTGGCATTGGTGGGAGCTCCAAGTAGGTTGGTGTGAACAAGAGGGGAAACATGCCTATATGCTGCTCTTTGCTGTGAGGCTCCAGGAGGTTTTCAGCCTGTGGAAAGCGTATGTCCTGTTCATTTCATTACATGTATCCATATGAATTCTTCTTGCAGCATTTAGTTACAGGAATTCTGGTGAGCAAGATAAAATAAAGTGGACAACTTATTTTCCACACTGTATTTAATAGGATTATGTTTCAGAGTGCGTGCTCCTGGGAAGGCAGTTTTCAGGCATGTCAAATTTTTGATGGATTTCAGCCTGAGTTGATTCAGTTGCAAATCTGAACTTTGTACAGGAGGTTTTATCTTTCCATCATGTTTCCTCCTTGAAAGCCTTCATAAATTACATTTCTGAGAGAAAGGGAAAGAATTTTTGAAAGGAGTGTTCATTTGGTAAATTACTCCTCTGTTTAAGTTTTCCCTTTCCAGGTGCTGAATGACTCCCAAAGCAAAAGTTCTGTCACTGCTTGGTGACGGACTTTCATTAGTTTACAATGAAATTACAAGGCAATATTCATGCACTGATAATTGATTTCTTTATGAAGGGAAGAGGGCAAAAAGCAGAGAACTCAAATGCCTATTTGTGTGCATCTAGTGCAGTCATTTTCTACAGTGTAAAATCTGTATACAGTGCTTCAGTTCTGAAATGTTAATGGTTTACATTCACTAGACACAAAATCAAGAGAGATACAAGGTAATGATGAGAGAGCCAGATGAGAGTATTTCCTACTAGATGGCAATTATCTGATACCAAGATGAAATGGCATGAATGCTATTGGCAGAGATTGCTTTATGCACCCAGGTGGCTGGTGAGAAACACACAGCAGACAGAGCAGTGCTGTTTTTTTAGAGTAAATGGTGAGAAAACTGCAGTCACAATACATGTAGCATCGGGTTAAATCCAAAGGAAAGAGCTAGCAGAGATCCTGCAGGTAGAAGCAAGCTCAGAAGAGCACAAAGCTGACAACTTTGTGACCTGTTGTTTTGACTAGGCTGTCTCTGTCCTGTGGAGATTTTGATCCAACCTTCTCCTTCTTCATACCCTTGACATTTCTTCCTTAGAATATCTTCTTTCCCAGTGTGAGCATGCCTTGCCTAGTTATAGACCTTAAGCTCTGTGGGTTTGTAACATGTTTCAGGAAGAAAAGCCTCATTCTTGGCTGGCCCACTTGCTCTACCATTATTAGAATAAATAAATGTCCTGAATGACACCTGGTTACAGACAAGATCGAACACAAGTAATGGAGGGTATACAAATAGAGGAGTTAAGCAGGCAGTCCAATTCTTTACATCCTTTGGCTAGTATGCAGACTGATTACTTTCCTTTTTTTTTTTTTTTTTTTTTTTTTTTTTTAATATATATTATTTTGAACTGCATCTAACTTTGGAAAGAACTGGAGCAATAATTCACCACTGAGGGAATACATGACCAAAGGGTCTAGTCATGCCGCTGGCCAAAGGGGATCTGCATAGTGCAACGGGCCAAGTGTCATCTGCATGGTATTTCCTGACTTGTGAGAGCTTAGTGTTTCAACCTTATCACAGCCCTAAAGCTGGGGTTCTCAAGCTGTGGTATGCATTTCCTTTCATGGTGCAAAACTTTCTCAACTGATGGAAAGAAAGGCCCAAACCCATACACCTTGGTCTGTTCACAAAGAATAAAGGGAGTGCCTGGGTGCCCCTTCCTACTTATACATGTAGCTCAGCACAGTGCTGGGAGTTTCATGAACCATTATAAGGGTTCATGAACCATCATGAACCCTTCCTACCTATTCTTAAGAGAGAGAAGAAGATGGGTCTGGTGCAAGATACATCCATCCTGTGGAGGCAAACCAAAGAGCTGAGAGCTGTTCTTGCTGCCACCCCAGCTGGTGACAGTGTTCTCATCTTCTACACTAGTAGCATCAAGAACCCTTTGGGAAACCTGGCCCAAAGGCTCTCTTGACAACCTCAAGGAGGTGTCAAGTGTTATCAAGGAGCACTGATCTTCCTGCAGGGTACTTGGGGCTTCAAAATGTTATCCATCCACAGCAATAAATTCCCTAGATAGCCATCTCATATCTTAAGACTGTCCATGTCAGCTACATATGTGTATAGAGAGGTGGTCTTTATATATTCCCATGAAAAGCTTTTCCTCCTTTTGTTTTCCAAGGGTTATTGGGAAACTCCAATAAGGGCCTAAAGCTCTATAGGTGTAAATAACCAAAGTATCATTTTTTCCCCCCTGAAGTTTATTCAATTTGATCTGAGCAGCTTGATCTGAAACTTTTTTGTTTGTTTTGGTCTAAGAAAGTGGAGGGTGCATAGGAGTGTAGTGTTAGCTTTCATTTGACATGATTTCTAAACTTGTTAGGTTTTGACATTTCTGGAGATGCTGCAGGTCACCTGTATTTGGTAGTTGATAAATTTGTGGAGTTATTTGAAAACTGAAAAGAAGTACATCTTCCTTCAAATCTTGTATCAGGTCACTGGTTTTATGCTAGTAGCTTCCTTGACTATCACCCTACACTACGAGAGAACAGAGGGAATTTTTACTGCTTGAATTGCTAATTATTACATGACCAATAAAAAAGTTACACAGTTTTTCTCCTTGACATCAAAGTAAATCATTTCTTTAAAATACCTGTGCTGAACCTTCTCCTCACACCTGGGGCTGAGGAAACTCAAAAGTGAGATGCATTTTACAACTTTGTCAGGAAATCACACACATTTACTACAAGTGAGGAGCAACCAAAAGTGTTCATTGAAATTAGGTGGTTACAAATAAGACTAATCACATGTAAAAACTCATTAGTTCCAGCTGACAGCAATTAAGCCAGTGTCAGAGATGGAATGAAATTCCCTCAAGGGATTTCTGTATAAATGACACAGTTAAGCATTAGAAAGAGTGTGTATGATGGATGGAAAAGCTTAAGAGAAATGACAAGTCTATCAAAGCTGAAAGGGGTCACAGTTCATATTCTACAGCTATTTTGTGGTATGCAGGATGTCTCTCAGGAAGAGCCCTGCAGCTATCCACTGTCAGCAACAGCAAAGCAGGTGTGCATGTGTCTGAGAGAGGCAGAAATAGCTGCTTTCTATTTTCTGTGCCTGATATTTCTTGTTTGAAAATACATCAACACCTTTTAAAACTTTGCCTTTTTTTTTTTTTTTTAAAACAAAAACGCTTCTAGTTTTGCTAGGACACTGCAGTTTAGGGGAGTGCCATTTAGATGTTAACAAAGTATAATTGCAACTGATTACTTAATTTCATATCAGTTCTTTGTGAATGTAAAACAGCCTGAGGGCTGTATGTGTCATACACACACGTTCTGAGTCCTGCCCTTTTACCAAGCATTGTTTAAAAAAACCTTTGGGATGTGTGCCAGGTGTCTGCAAAACAGTTCAAACTGTGGAGAAGTGTGTGGATGAGGGGAAATGAGAGTTTGCCTCGGTATGCTGTTTTGAGAGATCAGAAATGATTCTGCCTCATCATGCTACAGTCCTTCCCAGTTAAGAGGGGGTCACAATTGCAGCTTCTGTCCTGTCCCTCTGGAATCTCAGTTTGCTCTTGTACACCCTCACGTGACTTGAAAAGAGACAGGCACTCCACAGAAGTTAGGAGCTCTCTGATTGTGACATGGATAGAGGAGCTGCAGGTGCAGCTGTACATGAGCGCCAGAGGGTTTGTATGATGGCAACTCAAATATTCCAAAAGCTTGACAGTGGACATGACCAAACTTCTCCACTAGATCCTTCTGAGTCCAGTGGGAGTTTGGGCAAAGTTGGACTTGTACTAATCCTCTTGACTCTGTGAACAAGGGAAAATTTATTTGTTCCCCTGAAAGGAATGAGGGAGAATAAACTTGACTATGGACCTCCCATACAAGGGCAGAAATGTCCAGAGGAAATTGGAGATGGTTACAATGCCTGAAACTGATACTGTCAATGGGCATGTTTGTCTGTGAAGCTTCAGAGGTGCGACAAAATCTCTGTCAGTACATGTCTGGGTGGTGGGGCTGTTCATGCCCACATCCCTTGAGTAAAACAGGAACTTGTTGTCAGCCTTTGTACATATAGGCAGAAGGTGATCAGCAGAAGGATACCACTGGACATTTACTGTGCATCGGAGTGGAACAAAATCACCTCTCCCTGCACTCTGCTGCTGGTATCCAGCTACTTGTATTTAATCTCTTGAGTCAGTTTTGTTTTAATGTCCATGTTTTTTACAAATTGTTAGCAAATGCATGTGACTATATAACTTAAAGGTCCACTAAAGCAATAGAAAAACACTCATTTGTGAAATGAAAGTTGTTAAAATACTCTCACTCCATAAGGCAAATATAGCTCAATCTCTTGATAAGATGGGGCTAAATCCCACATCTGACAGAACCATTATCACAGGAATGTTGGTCAAGTGTTTTGGGTGAAAACTATGGTTTGACGTTGGCAGCAAGGGAAGAATTTTTTTGGAAACAACCATTCTTAAATTTTTAGTATGATATGCTGTGTCCATGCTCCGGAAACTGTTCTGAGGGACAAAGACTGGAAATATCTGAAGGAGGTGCTGGCAGCAGTTCAAGTGAAATAGAACAGGTGAGCAGAATCTGGAAGAGGCAGTATGCAGGGGCAACAGAATGGGAAGCTGTACTCATGCCAGAAGTGTGAAAACTCAGATCTTGCTATTTTTTCTATAAATAAGGAAGAAAAAAAGGCTATGCTTGTTCTTGAATAAGATGGGATATAATTAAAATGGAGTCATACTTACAAAGTTATTTCCTTACAAGCAGATTATAAAACAATCTCTAATGGTTTCATGTTACATCAGTCACATGCATTATGTAATAGGACAAGGAGTAACGGTAGGACAAGCAGGAATAGTTTTAAATTGAAAGAGGGTAGGTATATTTAGATTAGATATTAGGAAGAAATTCTTTGCTATGAGGGTTGTGAGGCACTGGTACAGGTTGCCCAGAGAAGCTGTGGATGCCCCATCCCTGGAAGTGTTCAAGGTCAGGCTGGATGGGGCTTTGCCCAGACTGATCCACTGGAAGCTGTCCCTGCACATGGCAGGAGGATTGGAATTAGGTGATCTTTAAGGTCCCTTTCAATCCAAACCATTCTATGATTGTTTGCATGAGAAACTTCATAAAACTAGAGCTAAGGGCATGTATGTGTGTTGTTGTTCATCAACACGGTCACTAAAAAAGTTCAGGGAACTTGGAGTGCTGAGATACCTACTATTCGTTGTGACTACACAACGAATATAGGCATGTAGATTCAGGGTGCATTGGTTTCACAATACACCGTGTTTCCAAAGCTGGCACCTTTCCGTCAGCCCCGAGTTCTGCTGTCCCATGGCTGAAATCCTGCCTGAGCTTGATTAAGGCACATAGGTGAGGCTCCCCTCAAGCAAGGTACTTACTTGCTGCCTTAGCTGAGAATCTGCATTGTTGTCTAGAAGCATTTGAGCATTGTGTTAAAACTTCTTCTGCAGATTGTATCTGACAGCATGCATGACAGTTTGTATTTTCAACAGCCAGCCTCTGTCCTAATAACTGTATGATGCATGAAACTAGTTAATACTGTTATTTCAGTTAATGTGGCCAGTACTCCCCCATGTCCATTAACTTGAAGTTGTGAATGGTGCTATAAAATGAAGGGCTGGTCTTTCAGCATTTGGGTCACTCTCATTGTTGTTGCAGCACATTGATCAGGGTTTTAAGCTCTCTCAAGCTCAGAGATCTCTGCTGCTCACTGTTTTGCTTTCTCAAACAGCTGTTGACTGTACACTGTCTCTCAGATAGACTTTTTTCTTCATCACACTTCTCATGTCAAAGGTGAACACCATTGCACTATTGCTATTTCATTTTCCAAATTGCATTAGGATCTGTGCCATGGGAATCCATTTAACCGTT
>NW_028180821.1:0-23447 GCF_964211825.1 Aythya ferina
AAGGAAAGGAAAGGAGCGTAAAGGAAAGGAGCGTAAAGGAAAGGAAAGGAAAGGAAAGGAAAGGAAAGGAAAGGAAAGGAAAGGAAAGGAAAGGAAAGGAAAGGAAAGAGAAAGGAAAGAGCGTGAAGGAGCGTAAAGGAGCGTAAAGGAGCGGAAAGGAGCGGAAAGGAGCGGAAAGGAGCGGAAAGGAAAGGAGCGGAAAGGAAAGGAAAGGAAAAGAAAGGAAAGGAAAGGAAAGGAAAGGAAGGAAGGAAAGGAAAGGAAAGGAAAGGAAAGGAAAGGAAAGGAAAGGAAAGGAAAGAAAGGAAAGGAAAGGAAAGGAAAGGAATGGAAATGAAAAGAAAGGAGCGTTAAATGAAAGGAGCGTAAAGGAAAGGAGCATAAAGGAGCTTAAAGGATTGGAGCGTAAAGGAAAGGAGCGTAAAGGAAAGGAAAGGAGCGTAAAGGAAATGAGCGTAAAGGAGCGTAAAGGAGCGTAAAGGAGCGTAAAGGAGCGTAAAGGAAAGGAAATAAAAGGAAAGGAAAGGAAAGGAAAGGAAAGGAAAGGAAAGGAAAGGAAAGGAAAGGAAAGGAAAGGAAGGAAAGGAAAGGAAAGGAAAGAAACGAAAGGAAAGGAAAGGAAAGGAAAGGAGCAGTAAAAGAGCGTAAAGGAGCGAAAAGGAGCGGAAAGGACCGGAAAGGAGGAAAGGAGCGGAAGGAGCGGAAAGGAAAGGAAAGGAAACGAAAGGAAAGGAGCGTATAGGAGCGTAAAAAGCGTAAAGGAAAGGAAAGGAGCGTCAATAAATTGAGCGTAAAGGAAAAGGAGCGTAAAGGAAAGGAAAAGAGCATAAATGAAAGGAAAGGAAAGGAGCGTAAATGAAAGGAGCGTAACGAAAAAGGAGCGTAAAGGAAAGGAGCGTAAAGGGAAGGAAAGGAAAGGAGCGTAAAGGAGCGTAAAGGAGGGTAAAGGAGCGTAAAAGAGAGGAAAGGAAAGGAAAGGAAAGGAAAGGAAAGGAAAGGAAAGGAAAGGAAAGGAAAGGAAAGGAAAGGAAAGGAAAGGAAAGGAAAGGAAAGGAAAGGAAAGGAAAGGAGCGTAAAGGAATGGAAATGAAAAGAAAGGAGCGTAAATGAAAGGAGCGTAAAGGAAAGGAGCGGTAAAGGAGCTGAAAAGAACGGAGCGTAAAGGAAAGGAGCGTAAAGGAAAGGAAAGGAGTGTAAAGGAAAATGAGCGTAAAGGAAAGGAAAGGAAAGGAAGGAAAGGAAAGGAAAGGAGCGTTAGGGAAAGCAGCGTAAAGGAGCGTAAAAGAGCGAAAGGAGCGTAAAGGAGCGGAAAGGAGCGGAATGGAGCGGAAAGGAGCGGAAAGGAGCGGAAAGGAAAGGAAACGAAAGGAAAGGAGCGTATAGGAGCGTAAAAAGCGTAAAAAAAGGAAAGGAAAGGAGCGTCAAGGAATTGAGCGTAAAGGAAAGGAGCGTAAGGAAAGGAGCGTAAAGGAAAGGAAAGGAGCGTAAAGGAAATGAGCGTAAAGGAAAGGAAAGCAAAGGAAAGGAAATGAGCGTAAAGAAAAGGAGCGTAAAGGAAATGAACGTAAGGAAAGGAGCGTAAAGGAAAGGAAAGGAAAGGAGGTAAAGAAAGGAAAGGAGCGTAAAGGAAAGGAGCATAAAGGAAAGGAAAGGAAAGGAAAGGAAAGGAAAGGAAAGGAAAGGAAAGAAGGAAAGGGAAAGGAAAGGAAAGGAGCGTAAAGGAGCCGTAAAGGAGCGTAAAGGAAGGGAAAGGAAAGGAAAGGAAAGGAAAGGAAAGGAAGAAAGGAAAGGAAAGGAAAGGAAAGGAAAGGAAAGGAAAGGAAAGGAAAGGAGCGTAAAGGAAAGGAGCGTAAAGGAAAGGAAAGGAACCGTAAAGGAAAGGAGCGTAAAGGAAAGGAGCGTAAAGGAAAGGAAAGGAAAGGAGCGTAAAGGAAAGGAAAGGAGCGTAAAGGAAAGGAGCGTAAAGGAAAGGAGCGTAAAGGAAAGGAAAGGAAAGGAGCGTAAAGGAAAGGAGCGTAAAGGAGCGTAAAGGAAAGGAAAGGAGCGTAAAGGAGCGTAAAGGAGCGTAAAGGAGCGTAAAGGAGCGTAAAGGAGCGTAAAGGAAAGGAAAGGAAAGGAAGGAAAGGAAAGGAAAGGAAAGGAAAGGAAAGGAAAGGAAAGGAAAGGAAAGGAAAGGAAAGGAAAGGAAAGGAAAGGAAAGGAAAGGAAAGGAAAGGAAAGGAAAGGAAAGGAATGGAAAGGAAAGGAGCGTTAAGGAAAGCAGCGTAAAGGAGCGTAAAGGAGCGTAAAGGAGCGTAAAGGAAAGGAGCGTAAAGGAAAGGAGCGTAAAGGAGCGTAAAGGAGCGTAAAGGAGCGTAAAGGAGCGTAAAGGAAAGGAAAGGAAAGGAGCGTAAAGGAAAGGAAAGGAAAGGAGCGTAAAGGAAAGGAAAGGAAAGGAAAGGAAAGGAAAGGAAAGGAAAGGAAAGAAAAGGAAAGGAAAGGAAAGGAAAGGAAAGGAAAGGAAAGGAAAGGAGCGTAAAGGAATGGAAATGAAAAGAAAGGAGCGTAATGAAAGGAGCGTAAAGGAAAGGACCATAAAGGAGCTTAAAGGAACGGAGCGTAAAGGAAAGGAGCGTAAAGGAAAGGAAAGGAGCGTAAAGGAAATGAGCGTAAAGGAAAGGAGCGTAAAGGAAAGGAGCGTAGAGGAGCGTAAAGGAGCGTAAAGGAGCGTAAAGGAGCGTAAAGGAGCGGAAAGGAGCGTAAAGGAAAGGAAAATAAAAGGAAAGGAAAGGAGCGTAAAGGAAAGGAAAGGAGCGTAAAGGAAAGGAGCGTAAAGGAAAGGAGCGTAAAGGAAAGGAGCGTAAAGGAGCGTAAAGGAGCGTAAAGGAGCGTAAAGGAAAGGAAAGGAGCGTAAAGGAAAGGAGCGTAAAGGAAAGGAAAGGAAAGGAAGGGAAAGGAAAGGAAAGGAAAGGAAAGGAAAGGAAAGGAAAGGAAAGGAAAGGAAAGGAAAGGAAAGGAAAGGAAAGGAAAGGAAAGGAAAGGAAAGGAAAGGAAAGGAAAGGAAAGGAAAGGAAAGTGTGAGGAATGTTTTAACAATTCGTGTCCATAAAGAACAATTCTGTTTGAATCCTGTCTGCCTCTGGGCCCTGCACTGGCAATTTAATTCTTGAACCACAGATGCAGTGTGTCCCAGTCTCCCCCTCATTCTAGTCAATTTATGACTTCTTAAATTTATGAACCTGTTTGCTTTTGTTATTCCGGACTTCTATTTCTAACACTGCTATAGATGTGTCTGTGAATGGCTGGGGAAGAATGTTTTAATTACTCGTGTGTCTGGGAGTTTCAGAACAACTGATAACAACTAGTGACTGTTATGGGATACTATGTGGATCTTTGGTATCTGGTTAGGGGGGGCCAAGAGATAAAGAGGAAGGAGAAAGAAGCTGAAGGGCGGCTGGGAGACAAGACTTGAAGAAGATGTTCCGTAAACTTGGTATGGTGCCCAGTAAGTACAAAGGTGGAGAGGAAGACTATGAGCCTTCAGCATGAAAGACCCCTAGAGACCCCCAGAAGAGACCCCAGAGGAGACTGCGCATGCTCCAGTAGGAGGGACTGCACCCCGGAAGCTAATTTTAATAATCTATTTTTTTTTAGAAGTAGTAATGAATATGTATTAGTCTAGGAGCATAAAAATCAGCTGCTTGATGTAACTGGTGTGCGTCCTGGTGGAGCGGAGACTCCCGGTGCACCCAGCGCTGTTTGCTTACCTCTATTCCTTTATATTCTTTCAATAAATCCTATTTTTTTATTTAATCCTAATTTGAATCCTAAGCCATTTATAACAATTTGGGGGCTCGTCCGGGATGGCTATAGTTCCTGAATTCTGATTTAATCTAGGAGAGGCGCCCCACCATTTGGTGGCTCCTGTTTGAGTCAGATCAGGACTAATGCCATCCTGAACCTGAATAAAGGTAAGCAAAGAATTTGATTTTTTTTGAGCTCCCTTGCCGGCTGTTTTTTGCCCGTAATTCTGCGCGCGAAGATCCGGACGAAGACGACAGGGTCGTTTGGATACCGTTCGGTTGGGTTCCGGTGTCCGGAATCGAACCGGATGAAGACGACAGTCGTTTGGATACCGTCTGGTTCGATCCCAGACGAAGACGCTTGTGGATACCGTCTGGTTGGACTCTGGACGAAGACGACTGATTCGTAAGATACCGTCCGGTTGGGTAAAGGTACGGTTGCCCGTGTTTGTGTGTGAGAGTGTAACTGAGACTTCTAAAGTCAGCGTGGAGGTCTTTTTGTTTTCTCACCGGTTCTAATCTCCTGTCGGGGGGGGCTGGGCTGGTGAATGGAGTGATACGTGGGTGGGTGATAGGTCCTAAACCCCCTGCAAGACACTCTCACTGGGGGCAACCAAGGGCTGTGGGAATTGCCACTAGTAAAATTCACGGATGGGTCAGATAAAATCGAAGACCAAGGACCAGAAAGGGAGCAAATTACCAGATATATGACCAAAAAGTCCATTATGAATAATGATTAGAAATTGGAACAATAGGGGCCCCAGAAAATTAAAGAGTAAATTGAAAATGATCCAGTATTATATGATAGAATGACCAAAAGAACCCTTAAGACCCCATGTATTTTGATCCACGGAGGACGGGGTCTGTCAGGCTTTAAACATTAGTAGTAGAATACCTGTGGATCCGGAAAAGAGCAAGCTGAAACAATGGAATTAGAAATTAGAGAGCAATTGATTAAGAATGAATATGTGCTGCATTTGTGCCTGTGCTGCACTTATACCACCAGATAACAGGAGCCTCTCGGACACCGAGAACCAGATCAAAAACAACCTCATGGTTCAGATTTTAATCAAGGGGTCTGAGATAAGGAGGACTGTTCACAAAGGGACAGGTTAGGAATATGTATATGTATAGGAATGTTCATGTATATGTAACTCTTTACTAGAGCAATTTGCCACGTTAGGCGTGCACGACTCTGGTGGGACTACCCGCCCCGTGCTGCATGGAACTGAGTAAACATACCTACTTTACAATCTTACTGATGGTGGAGTCAACTTTCTGTGAGTCATTTTGGAGAGCCAGGCAGGAGACACTCTGCTCGGCTGCGGGATCAGCTGCAGCGCGGACGCCCCTAGGTGCACCCTGAGCGTTTTGCTCGGAGGGGACTCCACACTCGGCTGCTCACCGCAGGAGCAAAGATCTCCTGAAACTGCAGACAAACGGTATGTTTTCGGCTGCTGGAGGGATACTAACTGGAGTGTTAATAATTGTATGTGTTTTTATGTATGTATTTTGTGTTGTATTTTGTGTTGAAATTTTGTATATTGTAATATTTGCATATTGTACGTATTTTGTGTTGAAAGTATTTGTGTAAGTGTAAGGGTTTGAAACAAAGTGTTACAAGTCACTTCACGAAGAACACAGTCAGAGACAATACTTATTTGGTTGGTTATCATTCTAAGTTATATTCCTGTGGTATGAATGAGATGTGCTGGAGGCCTCCGTGTGCGATTGTGCTGTGTGAGTGAGACGCAGTGTTGCTGCAAAGCGAGTGCAGAGTTCCGATCCGTGGTTCTGTACTCTCTGCAAGGGGAGTGGGCAGAGATGAACGAAGTGCTTGACAGACTGAAAAGAAGTGCTGTTTTATCCAAGTTTGAGTGGTGGTGCCTAATATATGGGCCCGGTGTATCTTGTGTATCTCGTGTATCCTATTTTTGCTCTTAAATGTTTTGACTGTGACAAGAAAAAGGCAGGAGCATGATCTGACTCTACTGGTGCTTTC
Source organism: Aythya ferina (assembly GCF_964211825.1). NCBI lineage: Eukaryota > Metazoa > Chordata > Aves > Anseriformes > Anatidae > Aythya > Aythya ferina. The sequence goes on from NW_028180821.1 coordinate 5,785, forward strand.
GGCTGTGCTTCCTGCAACATATGAGGCCCGCACAGGCCGAGACCTGGACTCACTGAGACCTGAACAGGCCGAGAGACCGGAGCGGCGCCGAGAGACTGGAGCGGCGCTGGGAGACCTGAGACACTACGGAGGGACTACCGCTGGACGGAGAGAGCCCTGGGACGCTGCAGAGCCACGGACGGCTCTGAGAGACAAAGAATAGACCTGACAGAAGCTGCAAAACGCGGGGAAATTGAAGTAATTGCGGAACATCCGAGATCGAGTTGCTACGGGAGATCAGAGGCGTCAGTGGACACCGGCAGTTGACTCTCACCGTGAGGCGAGTCGGCGCAGAGCAGAGGGGCGGACATCAGGACCCTGCAGCCTGTCTGACGGAACCATGGAGGCAGCGGCAGCAGCGGCTGTGCTGCTTCACTCAAGCATTCTTTTTATAAAAGGTTTATCTTGCAATGCAAAAAAGACTATTAGTCCCCAGATTGGTGTTATAACCATTACTAATGACGACTTAGCTCTATTGCAGGGCAGGAGTGCAGAGACGCAGATTACACTGCCAAATGACCACCGGCAGGCTCTTTCACAAACCTAAGGTTGCAGCTGGCACTGCCTGCAGCCGTATAACAGACGTTACACTCTCTTTCCTAACTAGTAATCATGTGTCTCATCCATTTGTGGTAAATGGTCAGTGGCAAAAAGAAAAGGAGGATGCCACTGACACTAACAGCATGGGTAATAGGAGTAGTATAAGTGACACAGGTGACGGTGCGGGGCGCTCTGCCTGCTGCTCGCCTTCGCCTGACTGTGCACTGCTGCCGACGGTGCTAGATTAAAATGTGAAGACTGCTCAGATGGCAGTGATGAGAGTGCTTGTGTGAAAAAGATGTGTGCTAAATCTTTGTGTGCAACAGTGGTCAGTGTGTGCCAAACAGATGGCAATGTGATGGGGACCCGGATTGTGAAGATGGGTCTGACGAAAGTGCTGAGCTGTGTCATATGAGAACAGTGTCATGGAAATGTGATGGTGAAAAAGCCTGTGACAGTGGAGAAGATTAAGAGAATTGTGGCAATGTGACTTGTAGTGCAGCAGAGTTCACATGCAGTAGTGGACAATGTATTTCCAAAAGCTTTGTCTGCAATGGTCAAGGTGACTGCTCCGACCACTCGGATGAATCTTTGGAGCAGTGTGGCTGCCAGCCTGCACCTCCGGTGAAGTGTTCTGTGAGTGAGGTGCAGTGCGGCTCAGGTGAATGTATCTACAAGAAGTGGCGATTTGACAGAGATCCTTATTGCAAGGATGGAAGTGATGAAATTAACTGCCCTTCTTGGACCTGTGGACCAGACCAGTTCAGATGTGAAGATGGGAACTGTGTCCATAGGAGTAGGCAGTGCAGTGGTGTGAGAGACTGTTTGGATGGCACTGATGAAGCAAACTGTATTCAGTGCTCTGGACCTGGCAAATTCAAGTGCAGAAGTGGAGAATGCATTGATATCAATAAAGTGTGTAACCAGCAGAGAGACTGCAAGGACTGGGGTGATGAGCCCCTGAAGGAATGCAACATAAATGAATGTGACTGTCCAGCTGGGTTTGAGTTTGTAAACCAGAGAAACTGTGGAGGTATTGATGAATGCCAAAACCCTGGTATCTGTAGTCAAATCTGTATCAACCTGAAATGTGGCTACAAATGTGAATGTAGCCGTGGCTATCAGATGAATCCTGCTACAGGAACCTGGAAAGGGCCATACGGCAAAGCAAATTAGATAACTGTTATTTAACTTGTCAGAAGATAAAAAAGAAAGTGTTTCAACAAGCAGCCATGGGAGGGAAGAATCACTGAACCCCCGATGTGAGGGACTGTACCTTGTTTTACTGACTACTGAAACAGCTGTGAGAACTGCAGAAAGGGACCCACGCATCCAGAATAAAAGGACCAGTAACTACTGAAACTTGGAGGGTTGAGTCCGCTCCTGGGAAACTGAAACTCAAGCTAAGGGAGAACTAATATTCTGGCAACGAGGCTCTGCATGAATGAAGGATGCTAAATAAAGGAGACAAGCCTAAAGGGAGAAAAGGGAGGAGGCAAGACCGGGGCAGGACCCTCCACTGCGGTGTGTATGGTCTACCGAGGGAGGCAACCCCTATGGGTATTGACTGCCGAGTGAGAGGGCCTCGACCGGACTTCTCCCACACTAAGATCAGGTTGTCCCGAGAAAATAACATAAAAAAAAACTTTTTTTTAAACCTATATAAAATTGTGATTCGTTTTACAGGAGCTGGATCACCCTGACAGGCCGAACGGTAACACAAGCCTGAAGTGACCCTGAAAGCGGGCCTAACTCCTTGACTGAAGGCGTTTGCCTATTATGATCCAGCTACGTGGGCAGAAGACAGATCCTGGGACTATAGGACCTCAGTATATATACTTAATAGAATAATTAGGTTATTAGCTGTAATAGAAATAGTTATAAATGATGAGAACTGATTTAAATGAGTTATAAAGATGAGAACTGCTTTGTATCAAAATTGCCTAGCTTTGGATTATTTACTAGCACAAGAAGGAGAAGTCTGTGGAAAATTTAGCTTTAGTAATTGCTGTTTAAAGATTGATAAAAAGGGTGTTTCTTCCTAGTAACTGATAGAATGTTATGTTCTGGTTTAGGATGAGAAGAATGTTAATAATATGCTGGTGTTTTAATTGTTTTTAATTGTTACAGAGCAGTGCTTACACCAAGCCAAGGACCAAGCCAAATTCAGCTTCTCACTGTCCTGCCAGCAGGCAGGCTGGGAGGAGGGCCGGACTGCTCGGGGTTAGGTTGGGCATCGGACAGCAGGTGGTGAGCAATTGCATTGTGCATCACTTGTTTGTACACATTATTACTAGTAGTACTATTATCATCATTATTGTTATTATTATTATTGTTATTATTTTCTTGTTTTTATCTCAACTCACAGGTTTCACTTTCCCATTTCTCTCTCCCATCCCAGAGAAGGAAGGGGGGGAGGTGAGCGAGCAAACACAAACCTGGAAGGATATGGAATGGGATTTATTTTCATGGCTGCCTGGTGGGCCATGGGTTAAAAGAGTGTTATTTTTATTGTCATGTGGTGTAATTATGTTATTGTATATACCTTGTATGATACCTTGCCTTACGTTATTAATACACCGGGTGATAAATAGTACATTTGTAATAACTTCATTAAAAAGGGAAGGGGATATGTCAATTATGATGTTTAAGAATTGGACCCTCCAAGAACGGACTGATGAAATCCAGTTATTAACAACAGAAGTGACACGAATTGGGGATGTTAAAAAGAAGATAAGGGATTGTGAGGAATGTTTTAACAATTCGTGTCCATAAAGAACAATTCTGTTTGAATCCTGTCTGCCTCTGGGCCCTGCACTGGCAATTTAATTCTTGAACCACAGATGCAGTGTGTCCCAGTCTCCCCCTCATTCTAGTCAATTTATGACTTCTTAAATTTATGAACCTGTTTGCTTTTGTTATTCCGGACTTCTATTTCTAACACTGCTATAGATGTGTCTGTGAATGGCTGGGGAAGAATGTTTTAATTACTCGTGTGTCTGGGAGTTTCAGAACAACTGATAACAACTAGTGACTGTTATGGGATACTATGTGGATCTTTGGTATCTGGTTAGGGGGGGCCAAGAGATAAAGAGGAAGGAGAAAGAAGCTGAAGGGCGGCTGGGAGACAAGACTTGAAGAAGATGTTCCGTAAACTTGGTATGGTGCCCAGTAAGTACAAAGGTGGAGAGGAAGACTATGAGCCTTCAGCATGAAAGACCCCTAGAGACCCCCAGAAGAGACCCCAGAGGAGACTGCGCATGCTCCAGTAGGAGGGACTGCACCCCGGAAGCTAATTTTAATAATCTATTTTTTTTTAGAAGTAGTAATGAATATGTATTAGTCTAGGAGCATAAAAATCAGCTGCTTGATGTAACTGGTGTGCGTCCTGGTGGAGCGGAGACTCCCGGTGCACCCAGCGCTGTTTGCTTACCTCTATTCCTTTATATTCTTTCAATAAATCCTATTTTTTTATTTAATCCTAATTTGAATCCTAAGCCATTTATAACAATTTGGGGGCTCGTCCGGGATGGCTATAGTTCCTGAATTCTGATTTAATCTAGGAGAGGCGCCCCACCATTTGGTGGCTCCTGTTTGAGTCAGATCAGGACTAATGCCATCCTGAACCTGAATAAAGGTAAGCAAAGAATTTGATTTTTTTTGAGCTCCCTTGCCGGCTGTTTTTTGCCCGTAATTCTGCGCGCGAAGATCCGGACGAAGACGACAGGGTCGTTTGGATACCGTTCGGTTGGGTTCCGGTGTCCGGAATCGAACCGGATGAAGACGACAGTCGTTTGGATACCGTCTGGTTCGATCCCAGACGAAGACGCTTGTGGATACCGTCTGGTTGGACTCTGGACGAAGACGACTGATTCGTAAGATACCGTCCGGTTGGGTAAAGGTACGGTTGCCCGTGTTTGTGTGTGAGAGTGTAACTGAGACTTCTAAAGTCAGCGTGGAGGTCTTTTTGTTTTCTCACCGGTTCTAATCTCCTGTCGGGGGGGGCTGGGCTGGTGAATGGAGTGATACGTGGGTGGGTGATAGGTCCTAAACCCCCTGCAAGACACTCTCACTGGGGGCAACCAAGGGCTGTGGGAATTGCCACTAGTAAAATTCACGGATGGGTCAGATAAAATCGAAGACCAAGGACCAGAAAGGGAGCAAATTACCAGATATATGACCAAAAAGTCCATTATGAATAATGATTAGAAATTGGAACAATAGGGGCCCCAGAAAATTAAAGAGTAAATTGAAAATGATCCAGTATTATATGATAGAATGACCAAAAGAACCCTTAAGACCCCATGTATTTTGATCCACGGAGGACGGGGTCTGTCAGGCTTTAAACATTAGTAGTAGAATACCTGTGGATCCGGAAAAGAGCAAGCTGAAACAATGGAATTAGAAATTAGAGAGCAATTGATTAAGAATGAATATGTGCTGCATTTGTGCCTGTGCTGCACTTATACCACCAGATAACAGGAGCCTCTCGGACACCGAGAACCAGATCAAAAACAACCTCATGGTTCAGATTTTAATCAAGGGGTCTGAGATAAGGAGGACTGTTCACAAAGGGACAGGTTAGGAATATGTATATGTATAGGAATGTTCATGTATATGTAACTCTTTACTAGAGCAATTTGCCACGTTAGGCGTGCACGACTCTGGTGGGACTACCCGCCCCGTGCTGCATGGAACTGAGTAAACATACCTACTTTACAATCTTACTGATGGTGGAGTCAACTTTCTGTGAGTCATTTTGGAGAGCCAGGCAGGAGACACTCTGCTCGGCTGCGGGATCAGCTGCAGCGCGGACGCCCCTAGGTGCACCCTGAGCGTTTTGCTCGGAGGGGACTCCACACTCGGCTGCTCACCGCAGGAGCAAAGATCTCCTGAAACTGCAGACAAACGGTATGTTTTCGGCTGCTGGAGGGATACTAACTGGAGTGTTAATAATTGTATGTGTTTTTATGTATGTATTTTGTGTTGTATTTTGTGTTGAAATTTTGTATATTGTAATATTTGCATATTGTACGTATTTTGTGTTGAAAGTATTTGTGTAAGTGTAAGGGTTTGAAACAAAGTGTTACAAGTCACTTCACGAAGAACACAGTCAGAGACAATACTTATTTGGTTGGTTATCATTCTAAGTTATATTCCTGTGGTATGAATGAGATGTGCTGGAGGCCTCCGTGTGCGATTGTGCTGTGTGAGTGAGACGCAGTGTTGCTGCAAAGCGAGTGCAGAGTTCCGATCCGTGGTTCTGTACTCTCTGCAAGGGGAGTGGGCAGAGATGAACGAAGTGCTTGACAGACTGAAAAGAAGTGCTGTTTTATCCAAGTTTGAGTGGTGGTGCCTAATATATGGGCCCGGTGTATCTTGTGTATCTCGTGTATCCTATTTTTGCTCTTAAATGTTTTGACTGTGACAAGAAAAAGGCAGGAGCATGATCTGACTCTACTGGTGCTTTCGGCTGTGCTTCCTGCAACATATGAGGCCCGCACAGGCCGAGACCTGGACTCACTGAGACCTGAACAGGCCGAGAGACCGGAGCGGCGCCGAGAGACTGGAGCGGCGCTGGGAGACCTGAGACACTACGGAGGGACTACCGCTGGACGGAGAGAGCCCTGGGACGCTGCAGAGCCACGGACGGCTCTGAGAGACAAAGAATAGACCTGACAGAAGCTGCAAAACGCGGGGAAATTGAAGTAATTGCGGAACATCCGAGATCGAGTTGCTACGGGAGATCAGAGGCGTCAGTGGACACCGGCAGTTGACTCTCACCGTGAGGCGAGTCGGCGCAGAGCAGAGGGGCGGACATCAGGACCCTGCAGCCTGTCTGACGGAACCATGGAGGCAGCGGCAGCAGCGGCTGTGCTGCTTCACTCAAGCATTCTTTTTATAAAAGGTTTATCTTGCAATGCAAAAAAGACTATTAGTCCCCAGATTGGTGTTATAACCATTACTAATGACGACTTAGCTCTATTGCAGGGCAGGAGTGCAGAGACGCAGATTACACTGCCAAATGACCACCGGCAGGCTCTTTCACAAACCTAAGGTTGCAGCTGGCACTGCCTGCAGCCGTATAACAGACGTTACACTCTCTTTCCTAACTAGTAATCATGTGTCTCATCCATTTGTGGTAAATGGTCAGTGGCAAAAAGAAAAGGAGGATGCCACTGACACTAACAGCATGGGTAATAGGAGTAGTATAAGTGACACAGGTGACGGTGCGGGGCGCTCTGCCTGCTGCTCGCCTTCGCCTGACTGTGCACTGCTGCCGACGGTGCTAGATTAAAATGTGAAGACTGCTCAGATGGCAGTGATGAGAGTGCTTGTGTGAAAAAGATGTGTGCTAAATCTTTGTGTGCAACAGTGGTCAGTGTGTGCCAAACAGATGGCAATGTGATGGGGACCCGGATTGTGAAGATGGGTCTGACGAAAGTGCTGAGCTGTGTCATATGAGAACAGTGTCATGGAAATGTGATGGTGAAAAAGCCTGTGACAGTGGAGAAGATTAAGAGAATTGTGGCAATGTGACTTGTAGTGCAGCAGAGTTCACATGCAGTAGTGGACAATGTATTTCCAAAAGCTTTGTCTGCAATGGTCAAGGTGACTGCTCCGACCACTCGGATGAATCTTTGGAGCAGTGTGGCTGCCAGCCTGCACCTCCGGTGAAGTGTTCTGTGAGTGAGGTGCAGTGCGGCTCAGGTGAATGTATCTACAAGAAGTGGCGATTTGACAGAGATCCTTATTGCAAGGATGGAAGTGATGAAATTAACTGCCCTTCTTGGACCTGTGGACCAGACCAGTTCAGATGTGAAGATGGGAACTGTGTCCATAGGAGTAGGCAGTGCAGTGGTGTGAGAGACTGTTTGGATGGCACTGATGAAGCAAACTGTATTCAGTGCTCTGGACCTGGCAAATTCAAGTGCAGAAGTGGAGAATGCATTGATATCAATAAAGTGTGTAACCAGCAGAGAGACTGCAAGGACTGGGGTGATGAGCCCCTGAAGGAATGCAACATAAATGAATGTGACTGTCCAGCTGGGTTTGAGTTTGTAAACCAGAGAAACTGTGGAGGTATTGATGAATGCCAAAACCCTGGTATCTGTAGTCAAATCTGTATCAACCTGAAATGTGGCTACAAATGTGAATGTAGCCGTGGCTATCAGATGAATCCTGCTACAGGAACCTGGAAAGGGCCATACGGCAAAGCAAATTAGATAACTGTTATTTAACTTGTCAGAAGATAAAAAAGAAAGTGTTTCAACAAGCAGCCATGGGAGGGAAGAATCACTGAACCCCCGATGTGAGGGACTGTACCTTGTTTTACTGACTACTGAAACAGCTGTGAGAACTGCAGAAAGGGACCCACGCATCCAGAATAAAAGGACCAGTAACTACTGAAACTTGGAGGGTTGAGTCCGCTCCTGGGAAACTGAAACTCAAGCTAAGGGAGAACTAATATTCTGGCAACGAGGCTCTGCATGAATGAAGGATGCTAAATAAAGGAGACAAGCCTAAAGGGAGAAAAGGGAGGAGGCAAGACCGGGGCAGGACCCTCCACTGCGGTGTGTATGGTCTACCGAGGGAGGCAACCCCTATGGGTATTGACTGCCGAGTGAGAGGGCCTCGACCGGACTTCTCCCACACTAAGATCAGGTTGTCCCGAGAAAATAACATAAAAAAAAACTTTTTTTTAAACCTATATAAAATTGTGATTCGTTTTACAGGAGCTGGATCACCCTGACAGGCCGAACGGTAACACAAGCCTGAAGTGACCCTGAAAGCGGGCCTAACTCCTTGACTGAAGGCGTTTGCCTATTATGATCCAGCTACGTGGGCAGAAGACAGATCCTGGGACTATAGGACCTCAGTATATATACTTAATAGAATAATTAGGTTATTAGCTGTAATAGAAATAGTTATAAATGATGAGAACTGATTTAAATGAGTTATAAAGATGAGAACTGCTTTGTATCAAAATTGCCTAGCTTTGGATTATTTACTAGCACAAGAAGGAGAAGTCTGTGGAAAATTTAGCTTTAGTAATTGCTGTTTAAAGATTGATAAAAAGGGTGTTTCTTCCTAGTAACTGATAGAATGTTATGTTCTGGTTTAGGATGAGAAGAATGTTAATAATATGCTGGTGTTTTAATTGTTTTTAATTGTTACAGAGCAGTGCTTACACCAAGCCAAGGACCAAGCCAAATTCAGCTTCTCACTGTCCTGCCAGCAGGCAGGCTGGGAGGAGGGCCGGACTGCTCGGGGTTAGGTTGGGCATCGGACAGCAGGTGGTGAGCAATTGCATTGTGCATCACTTGTTTGTACACATTATTACTAGTAGTACTATTATCATCATTATTGTTATTATTATTATTGTTATTATTTTCTTGTTTTTATCTCAACTCACAGGTTTCACTTTCCCATTTCTCTCTCCCATCCCAGAGAAGGAAGGGGGGGAGGTGAGCGAGCAAACACAAACCTGGAAGGATATGGAATGGGATTTATTTTCATGGCTGCCTGGTGGGCCATGGGTTAAAAGAGTGTTATTTTTATTGTCATGTGGTGTAATTATGTTATTGTATATACCTTGTATGATACCTTGCCTTACGTTATTAATACACCGGGTGATAAATAGTACATTTGTAATAACTTCATTAAAAAGGGAAGGGGATATGTCAATTATGATGTTTAAGAATTGGACCCTCCAAGAACGGACTGATGAAATCCAGTTATTAACAACAGAAGTGACACGAATTGGGGATGTTAAAAAGAAGATAAGGGATTGTGAGGAATGTTTTAACAATTCGTGTCCATAAAGAACAATTCTGTTTGAATCCTGTCTGCCTCTGGGCCCTGCACTGGCAATTGAATTCTTGAACCACAGATGCAGTGTGTCCCAGTCTCCCCCTCATTCTAGTCAATTTATCACTTCTTAAATTTATGAACCTGTTTGCTTTTGTTATTCCGGACTTCTATTTCTAACACTGCTATAGATGTGTCTGTGAATGGCTGGGGAAGAATGTTTTAATTACTCGTGTGTCTGGGAGTTTCAGAACAACTGATAACAACTAGTGACTGTTATGGGATACTATGTGGATCTTTGGTATCTGGTTAGGGGGGGCCAAGAGATAAAGAGGAAGGAGAAAGAAGCTGAAGGGCGGCTGGGAGACAAGACTTGAAGAAGATGTTCCGTAAACTTGGTATGGTGCCCAGTAAGTACAAAGGTGGAGAGGAAGACTATGAGCCTTCAGCATGAAAGACCCCTAGAGACCCCCAGAAGAGACCCCAGAGGAGACTGCGCATGCTCCAGTAGGAGGGACTGCACCCCGGAAGCTAATTTTAATAATCTATTTTTTTTTAGAAGTAGTAATGAATATGTATTAGTCTAGGAGCATAAAAATCAGCTGCTTGATGTAACTGGTGTGCGTCCTGGTGGAGCGGAGACTCCCGGTGCACCCAGCGCTGTTTGCTTACCTCTATTCCTTTATATTCTTTCAATAAATCCTATTTTTTTATTTAATCCTAATTTGAATCCTGAGCCATTTATAACAAAAGGAAAGGAAACGAAAGGAAAGGAGCGTATAGGAGCGTAAAAAAGCGTAAAGGAAAGGAAAGGAGCGTCAAGGAAGTGAGCGCAAAGGAAAGGAGCGTAAAGGAAAGGAAAAGAGCGTAAATGAAAGGAAAGGAAAGGAGCGTAAATGAAAGGAGCGTAAAGAAAAAGGAGCGTAAAAAAAAGGAGCGTAAAGGAAAGGAGCGTAAAGGAGCGTAAAGGAGGGTAAAGGAGCGTAAAAGAGCGGAAAGGAAAGGAAAGGAAAGGAAAGGAAAGGAAAGGAAAGGAAAGGAAAGGAAAGGAGCGTAAAGGAAAGGAGCGTAAAGGAAAGGAGCGTAAAGGAGCGTAAAGGAGCGTACAGGAGCGTAAAGTAAGGGAAAGGAAAGGAAAGGAAAGGAAAGGAAAGGAAAGGAAAGGAAAGGAAAGGAAAGGAAAGGAAAGGAAAGGAAAGGAAAGAAAAGGAAAGGAAAGGAAAGGAAAGGAAAGGAAAGGAAAGGAAAAGAAAGGAAAGGAGCGTAAAGGAGCGTAAAGGAGCGTAAAGGAAAGGAAAGGAAAGGAAAGGAGCGTAAAGGAAAGGAGCGTAAAAAAAAGGAAAGGAAAGGAGCGTAAAGGAAAGGAGTGTAAAGGAGCGTAAAGGAGCGTAAAGGAGCGTAAAGGAAAGGAGCGTAAAGGAAAGGAGCGTAAAGGAAAGGAAAGGAAAGGAGCGTAAAGGAAAGGAAAGGAGCGTAAAGGAAAGGAGCGTAAAGGAAAGGAAAGGAAAGGAAAGGAAAGGAAAGGAGCGTAAAGGAAAGGAAAGGAGCGTAAAGGAAAGGAGCGTAAAGGAAAGGAGCGTAAAGGAAAGGAGCGTAAAGGAAAGGAGCGTAAAGGAAAGGAAAGGAAAGGAAAGGAAAGGAAAGGAAAGGAAAGGAAAGGAAAGGAAAGGAAAGGAAAGGAAAGGAAAGGAAAGGAAAGGAAAGGAAAGGAAAGGAAAAGAAAAGGAAAGGAGCGTTAAGGAAAGCAGCGTAAAGGAGCGTAAAGGAGCGTAAAGGAGCGTAAAGGAAAGGAGCGTAAAGGAGCGTAAAGGAAAGGAGTGTAAAGGAAAGGAAAGGAAAGGAGCGTAAAGGAAAGGAGCGTAAAGGAAAGGAGCGTAAAAGGAAAGGAACGGAAAAGGAAAGGAAAGGAAAAGAAAGGAAAGGAAAGGAAAGGAAAGGAAAGGAAAGGAAAGGAAAGGAAAGGAAAGGAAAGGAAAGGAAAGGAAAGGAAAGGAAAGGAAAGGAAAGGAGTGTAAAGGAAAGGAGCGTAAAGGAAAGGAGCGTAAAGGAAAGGAAAGGAAAGGAGCGTAAAGGAAAGTAGCGTAAAGGAAAGGAGCGTAAAGGAAAGGAGCGTAAAGGAAAGAAAAGGAGCGTAAAGGAAAGGAGCGTAAAGGAAAGGAGCGTAAAGGAGCGTAAAGGAGCGTAAAGGAGCGTAAAGGAGCGTAAAGGAGCGTAAAGGAAAGGAAAGGAAAGGAAAGGAAAGGAAAGGAAAGGAAAGGAAAGGAAAGGAAAGGAAAGGAAAGGAAAGGAAAGGAAAGGAAAGGAAAGGAAAGGAAAGGAAAGGAAAGGAAAGGAAAAAAAAAGGAAAGGAAAGGAAAGGAAAGGAAAGGAAAGGAAAGGAAAGGAAAGGAAAGGAAAGGAAAGGAAAGGAAAGGAAAGGAAAGGAAAGGAAAGGAAAGGAAAGGAAAGGAAAGGAAAGGAGCGTAAAGGAGCGTAAAGGAAAGGAGCGTAAAGGAATGGAAATGAAAAGAAAGGAGCGTAAATGAAAGGAGCGTAAAGGAAAGGAGCATAAAGGAGCTTAAAGGAACGGAGCGTAAAGGAAAGGAGCGTAAAGGAAAGGAAAGGAGCGTAAAGGAAATGAGCGTAAAGGAAAGGAAAGCAAAGGAAAGGAAATGAGCGTAAAGGAAAGGAGCGTAAAGGAAAGGAGCGTAAAGGAGCGTAAAGGAGCGTAAAGGAGCGTAAAGGAGAGTAAAGGAAAGGAAATAAAAGGAAAGGAAAGGAGCGTAAAGGAAAGGAAAGGAAAGGAAAGGAAAGGAAAGGAAAGGAAAGGAAAGGAAAGGAGCGTAAAAGAGCGTAAAGGAGCGAAAAGGAGCGGAAAGGAGCGGAAAGGAGAGGAAAGGAGCGGAAAGGAAAAGGAAAGGAAAGGAAAGGAAAGGAAAGGAAAGGAAAGGAAAGGAAAGGAAAGGAAAGGAAAGGAAAGGAAAGGAAAGGAAACGAAAGGAGCGTATAGGAGCGTAAAAAAGCGTAAAGGAAAGGAAAGTAGCGTCAAGGAATTGAGCGTAAAGGAAAGGAGCGTAAAGGAAAGGAAAAGAGCGTAGCTGAAAGGAAAGGAAAGGAGCGTAAATGAAAGGAGCGTAAAGAAAAAGGAGCGTAAAGGAAGGGAGCGTAAAGGAAAGGAGCGTAAATGAGCGTAAAGGAGCGTAAAGGAGGGTAAAGGAGCGTAAAAGAGCGGAAAGGAAAGGAAAGGAAAGGAAAGGAAAGGAAAGGAAAGGAAAGGAAAGGAAAGGAAAGGAAAGGAAAGGAAAGGAAAGGAAAGGAAAGGAAAGGAAAGGAAAGGAAAGGAAAGGAAAGGAGCGTAAAGGAAAGGAAAGGAAAGGAGCGTAAAGGAAAGTAGCGTAAAGGAAAGGAGCGTAAAGGAAAGGAGCGTAAAGGAAAGAAAAGGAGCGTAAAGGAAAGGAGCGTAAAGGAAAGTAGCGTAAAGGAGCGTAAAGGAGCGTAAAGGAGCGTAAAGGAGCGTAAAGGAGAGTAAAGGAGCGTAAAGGAAAGGAAAGGAAAGGAGCGTAAAGGAAAGGAAAGGAGCGTAAAGGAAAGGAAAGGAAAGGAGCGTAAAGGAAAGGAAAGGAAAGGAAAGGAAAGGAAAGGAAAGGAAAGGAAAGGAAAGGAAAGGAAAGGAAAGGAAAGGAAAGGAAAGGAAAGGAAAGGAAAGGAAAGGAGAGGAGAGGAGAGGAAAGGAAAGGAAAGGAAAGGAGCGTAAAGGAAAGGAGCGTAAAGGAATGGAAATGAAAAGAAAGGAGCGTAAATGAAAGGAGCGTAAAGGAAATGAGCGTAAAGGAAAGGAAAGCAAAGGAAAGGAAATGAGCGTAAAGGAAAGGAGCGTAAAGGAAAGGAGCGTAAAGGAGCGTAAAGGAGCGTAAAGGAGCGTAAAGGAGCGTAAAGGAGCGTAAAGGAGCGGAAAGGAGAGTAAAGGAAAGGAAATAAAAGGAAAGGAAAGGAAAGGAAAGGAAAGGAAAGGAAAGGAAAGGAAAGGAAAGGAAAGGAAAGGAAAGGAAAGGAAAGGAGCGTAAAAGAGCGTAAAGGAGCGAAAAGGAGCGGAAAGGAGCGGAAAGGAGCGGAAAGGAGCGTAAAAAAGCGTAAAGGAAAGGAAAGTAGCGTCAAGGAATTGAGCGTAAAGGAAAGGAGCGTAAAGGAAAGGAAAAGAGCGTAAATGAAAGGAAAGGAAAGGAGCGTAAATGAAAGGAGCGTAAAGAAAAAGGAGCGTAAAGGAAGGGAGCGTAAAGGAAAGGAGCGTAAAGGAGCGTAAAGGAGCGTAAAGGAGGGTAAAGGAGCGTAAAAGAGCGGAAAGGAAAGGAAAGGAAAGGAAAGGAAAGGAAAGGAAAGGAAAGGAAAGGAAAGGAAAGGAAAGGAAAGGAAAGGAAAGGAAAGGAAAGGAAAGGAAAGGAAAGGAAAGGAAAAAAAAAAGGAAAGGAAAGGAAAGGAAAGGAAAGGAAAGGAAAGGAAAGGAAAGGAAAGGAAAGGAAAGGAAAGGAAAGGAGCGTAAAGGAATGGAAATGAAAAGAAAGGAGCGTAAATGAAAGGAGCGTAAAGGAAAGGAGCGTAAAGGAGCTTAAAAGAACGGAGCGTAAAGGAAAGGAGCGTAAAGGAAAGGAAAGGAGCGTAAAGGAAATGAGCGTAAAGGAAAGGAAAGCAAAGGAATGGAAAGGAAAGGAAAGGAAAGGAGCGTTAAGGAAAGCAGCGTAAAGGAGCGTAAAAGAGCGTAAAGGAGCGGAAAGGAGCGGAAAGGAGCGGAAAGGAGCGGAAAGGAGCGGAAAGGAAAGGAAACGAAAGGAAAGGAGCGTATAGGAGCGTAAAAAAGCGTAAAGGAAAGGAAAGGAGCGTCAAGGAATTGAGCGTAAAGGAAAGGAGCGTAAAGGAAAGGAGCGTAAAGGAAAGGAAAGGAGCGTAAAGGAAATGAGCGTAAAGGAAAGGAAAGCAAAGGAAAGGAAATGAGCGTAAAGAAAAGGAGCGTAAAGGAAATGAGCGTAAAGGAAAGGAGCGTAAAGGAAAGGAAAGGAAAGGAGCGTAAAGGAAAGGAAAGGAGCATAAAGGAAAGGAGCGTAAAGGAAAGGAGCATAAAGGAAAGGAGCGTAAAGGAGCGTAAAGGAGCGTAAAGGAGCGTAAAGGAAGGGAAAGGAAAGGAAAGGAGCGTAAAGGAAGGGAAAGGAAAGGAAAGGAAAGGAGCGTAAAGGAAAGGAAAGGAGCGTAAAGGAAAGGAAAGGAGCGTAAAGGAAAGGAGCGTAAAGGAAAGGAGCGTAAAGGAAAGGAGCGTAAAGGAAAGGAAAGGAGCGTAAAGGAGCGTAAAGGAGCATAAAGGAAAGGAAAGGAAAGGAAAGGAAAGGAGCGTAAAGGAAAGGAGCGTAAAGGAAAGGAAAGGAAAAGGAAAGGAAAGGAAAGGAAAGGAAAGGAAAGGAAAGGAAAGGAAAGAAAGGAAAGGAAAGGAAAGGAAAGGAAAGGAAAGGAAAGGAAAGTAGCGTAAAGGAGCGTCAAGGAGCGTATAGGAGCGTAAAGGAGCGTAAAGGAGCGTAAAGGAAAGGAAAGGAAAGGAGCGTAAAGGAAAGGAGCGTAAAGGAGCGTAAAGGAAAGGAAAGGAAAGGAGCGTAAAGGAAAGGAAAGGAGCGTAAAGGAAAGGAGCGTAAAGGAAAGGAGCGTAAAGGAAAGGAAAGGAGCGTAAAGGAAAGGAAAAGAAAGGAGCGTAAAGGAGCGTAAAGGAGCGTAAAGGAAAGGAAAGGAAAGGAAAGGAGCGTAAAGGAAAGGAGCGTAAAGGAAAGGAGCGTAAAGGAAAGGAAAGGAGCGTAAAGGAAAGGAAAGGAGCGTAAAGGAAAGGAAAGGAGCGTAAAGGAAAGGAAAGGAAAGGAAAGGAGCGTAAAGGAAAGGAAAGGAGCGTAAAGGAAAGGAGCGTAAAGGAAAGGAAAGGAAAGGAAAGGAAAGGAAAGGAAAGGAAAGGAAAGGAAAGGAAAGGAAAGGAGCGTAAAGGAAAGGAAAGGAGCGTAAAGGAAAGGAGCGTAAAGGAAAGGAGCGTAAAGGAAAGGAAAGGAGCGTAAAGGAAAGGAGCGTAAAGGAAAGGAGCGTAAAGGAAAGGAAAGGAAAGGAGCGTAAAGGAAAGGAGCGCAAAGGAAAGGAGCGTAAAGGAAAGGAGCGTAAAGGAAAGGAAAGGAGCGTAAAGGAAAGGAGCGTAAAGGAAAGGAGCGTAAAGGAAAGGAGCGTAAAGGAGCGTAAAGGAGCGTAAATGAGCGTAAAGGAGCGGAAAGGAGCGGAAAGGAGCGGAAAAGAGCGGAAAGGAGCGTAAAGGAGCGGAAAGGAAAGGAAAGGAAAGGAAAGGAAAGGAAAGGAAAGGAAAGGAAAGGAAAGGAAAGGAGCGTAAAGGAGCGTAAATGAGCGTAAAGGAAAGGAAAGGAAAGGAAAGGAAAGGAAAGGAAAGGAAAGGAAAGGAAAGGAAAGGAAAGGAAAGGAAAGGAAAGGAAAGGAAAGGAAAGGAAAGGAAAGGAAAGGAAAGGAGCGTAAATGAAAGGAGCGTAAAGGAAAGGAGCGTAAAGGAGCTTGAAAGAACGGAGCGTAAAGGAAAGGAGCGTAAAGGAAAGGAAAGGAGCGTAAAGGAAATGAGCGTAAAGGAAAGGAAAGGAAAGGAAAGGAAAGGAAAGGAAAGGAAAGGAAAGGAAAGGAAAGGAAAAGGAAAGGAAAGGAAAGGAAAGGAAAGGAAAGGAAAGGAAAGGAAACGAGCGTTAAGGAAAGCAGCGTAAAGGAGCGTAAAAGAGCGTAAAGGAGCGGAAAGGAGCGGAAAGGAGCGGAAATGAGCGGAAAGGAGCGGAAAGGAGCGGAAAGGAAAAGAAACGAAAGGAAAGGAGCGTATAGGAGCGTAAAAAAGCGTAAAGGAAAGGAAAGGAGCGTCAAGGAATTGAGCGTAAAGGAAAGGAGCGTAAAGGAAAGGAGCGTAAAGGAAAGGAAAGGAGCGTAAAGGAAATGAGCGTAAAGGAAAGGAAAGCAAAGGAAAGGAAATGAGCGTAAAGAAAAGGAGCGTAAAGGAAATGAGCGTAAAGGAAAGGAGCGTAAAGGAAAGGAAAGGAAAGGAGCGTAAAGGAAGGGAAAAGGAGCATAAAGGAAAGGAGCGTAAAGGAAAGGAGCATAAAGGAAAGGAGCGTAAAGGAGCGTCAAGGAGCGTAAACGAGCGTAAAGGAGCGTAAAGGAGCGTAAAGGAAAGGAAAGGAAAGGAGCGTAAAGGAAAGGAGCGTAAAGGAAAGGAGCGTAAAGGAAAGGAAAGGAAAGGAAAGGAAAGGAAAGGAAAGGAAAGGAAAGGAAAGGAAAGGAAAGGAGCGTAAAGGAAAGGAAAGGAGCGTAAAGGAAAGGAGCGTAAAGGAAAGGAAAGGAAAGGAAAGGAAAGGAGCGTAAAGGAAAGGAAAGGAAAGGAGCGTAAAGGAGCGTAAAGGAGCGTAAAGGAAAGGAAAGGAAAGGAAAGGAAAGGAGCGTAAAGGAGCGTAAAGGAGCGTAAAGGAAAGGAGCGTAAAGGAAAGGAGCGTAAAGGAAAGGAGCGTAAAGGAAAGGAGCGTAAAGGAAAGGAGCGTAAAGGAAAGGAAAGGAAAGGAAAGGAAAGGAAAGGAAAGGAAAGGAAAGGAAAGGAAAGGAAAGGAAAGGAAAGGAAAGGAAAGGAAAGGAGCGTTAAGGAAAGCAGCGTAAAGGAGCGTAAAGGAGCGTAAAGGAGCGTAAAGGAAAGGAGCGTAAAGGAGCGTAAAGGAAAGGAGCATAAAGGAAAGGAAAGGAGCGTAAAGGAAAGGAGCGTAAAGGAAAGGAGCGTAAAGGAAAGGAAAGGAGCGTAAAGGAAAGGAGCGTAAAGGAAAAAAGCGTAAAGGAAAGGAAAGGAAAGGAGCGTAAAGGAAAGGAGCGTAAAGGAAAGGAGCGTAAAGGAAAGGAGCGTAAAGGAAAGGAAAGGAGCGTAAAGGAAAGGAGCGTAAAGGAAAGGAGCGTAAAGGAATGGAGCGTAAAGGAGCGTAAAGGAGCGTAAAGGAGCGTAAAGGAGCGGAAAGGAGCGGAAAGGAAAGGAGCGGAAAGGAGCGGAAAGGAGCGGAAAGGAAAGGAAAGGAAAGGAAAGGAAAGGAAAGGAAAGGAAAGGAAAGGAAAGGAAAGGAAAGGAAAGGAAAGGAAAGGAGCGTAAAAAAAAGGAGCGTAAAGGAATGGAAATGAAAAGAAAGGAGCGTAAATGAAAGGAGCGTAAAGGAAAGGAGCGTAAAGGAAAGGAAGGAAAGGAGCGTAAAGGAAAGGAAAGGAGC
>NW_028180820.1:0-23271 GCF_964211825.1 Aythya ferina
CCTCCATCTCGCTCCCCCCCCCCCCAGGCTTGCCCTTTGGAGAAAGAGGGTTTACTTGCACTCCCAAAAGCATTTAAAAACCAGCAGCTTTTAGTTAAAAAAATAGCACTTATAAAGACTACTGGGATATTCGGGAATAGTATAGCCAGCAGGACTGGGGATGTGATCGTCTCCCTGTGCTCTGCTCTGGTGAGGCCACGCCTTGAGTACCATGTTTTGTGCCCCTCACTCCCAGAAGGACATCGAGGCCCTGGAGCATGTCCAGAGCAGGGCTGCGGAGCTGGTGAAGGGCCTGGAGCACAAGTCCTGTGAGGAGCGGCTGAGGGAACTGGGGGGGTTTAGGCTGGAGAAGCGGAGGCTCGGGGCAGAACTCATTGCTCTCTGCAACTGCCTGAAGAGAAGGTGTGGGGAGCTGGGGGTCAGCCTCTTCTTGCAGATGACTATCAACAGGACAAGAGGGAATGGCCTCAAGTTGTGCCAGGGGAGGTTCAGGTTGGAAATGAGGAGATATTTCTCCTCAGATAGAGTGGTCAGTGTAATAAATATTGTATAATAAGTTTGTTAATCAAACCGGTAGGAAAGCTTGTGGGGGCTGTGACAACCCTGCATAGCTGGAGAGTTTCCAGCTGCCCATCCTGATCAGAACATGGAGAGTGCTTGCTCAGCCAGATCGCAACCCGCAACGCAGAGGAAGACTACGGCCTTCATCCTCACGACCACCAGGAGGTCTGAGACGACCCCCTAGCAACAGTACACGCAACCGCAGGACATACCAGGATATGTCACGTACACCCTGAACAACCAGGCTATAAAAGGGGGACGCTGGCAGGGATGAGGTGCGCGCCGTTGGTGGAGCAGAGACTCCTCGGCCGCCCAGCGCTGTTTTGCCTGCTTGAATGCTTGCTTAATAAATTTGGATCTGATAAAGATTATTCTGAGAGTGGTTTGGTTCCTACCACTTATTACAGTCAGGCATTGGGATGGGTTGCCCAGGGAGGTGGTAGAGTCACCGTCCCTGGGGGTGTTCGAGGAAAGGTTGGACGTGGTGCCTGGGGACATGGTTCAGTGGGTGACACCGGTGGTAGGGGGATGGTTGGACCAGACGAGGTTGGATTGCTTTTTTAATTCAATGATTTTCTGATTCTGACACCAGCCCCACAAAGACTACCACTCCCAGCATGCCCCGTGGCAGCCCGCCCATCCCATAGCCCCCTACGCCTGGCGCATGCGCCCTGACCGTCGGACCCATTTTCCAGCCATGCCCTCGGGCCCGGCAGCCTGCGCATGCGCACTGCCGCCTGGCCCCTCCCAACGCGCTGCCAGCCCGGTTGCTCCTCAACCGAACTTTCTGAGAACCCCGCTGGGTGGGGACGGGAGGTGCAAGCCCCGCCTCCTGCTCGCTCCCGCCTTCTGATTGGACGTCGGGCCCGCCGCGCAGGCAGCGATTGGGCGCGGCGGGGCGGCCCTCGGGGTAGGCTGTGGTGGCGGGGCGAGTGAGCTCCGCTCTAGAAGCTTCCCCTCGGCTCCGCGCTCCGGGTCCCGCCGCCGCCGCCGCCGCCATGATGGGCCCGCGCCCCGTCCTCGTTCTCAGTGAGTCCCCCCTCAGTCCCCCCCTCGCCGCCATTTTGTGTCCCCTCAGGGCCCGGCGCCCCCCTTGTGGCCCCCGCCGCGGGGCTGAGGCGCCGCAGCTCCCCGCAGTCCCCGGGGTTATCCATGGCCCCGTAGCTCCAGGCTCCCTTCCCGTCCTCTCGGTGCTGCTTTTAGGCTTTTCTCCTTTCTTATAAATCTGTGGGGGGGTTCTTATGTGTAGTTCTGACGTAAACCTCTCCTCGGCCAGGCTAAATACGTAACACAAATCCCCCAATGTGCTTGCGAGCCTCTGTTACAGCCTGCTCAAACATACCAAAGGCTGAGATTTACTGATGTACAAAACTGAATTATAAACCCTGGTTCTTCTTGTCATACAGACTTTGCAGACCACAAGCTACCATGCAGCAGCCTCTAGGATTTAGGGGGTCTTCCAGGTTTTTGTGAATCTCTGCTGCTTGGTTTTGTGGGGGAAGAGGTTATATCTCAGGGGTACAAGTTTTTCAGATGAATCTGTTGCTGATCAGGTATCCTGTTATAATCAGGAATACTATTTTTCATTGGTACTCTTTTATGAGTATGCTTTCTTAGACCAGCTGTAATATTTATTGTAAATTCTTAATTTAGAACTGTATGCGTGACTGAGAGGGTGTTTTAGTCCATTGTCACCATCACCATTTCAGTCTTGGGTTTTCTGGTAGGACTACACGATGGTTATATTTGTGCTATTTTTATTTTTTTTTCCCTGTGTGCTTTAGGTCAAAATATGAAACGTGAGTCTGGAAGAAAAGTCCAGACTGGGAACATCACTGCTGCTAAGGTACCATATTCTGACGTCAATCAACTTTTTTATTATGTTTTAACACGTGTGTGTGTGTATAAAAAAGCAGAGTAGAAGGACCATATAAAATGAATTTTCAGTGTTAAAACCAGTATGTTTGATGTAACTGCATGTGGAGGGGTTTAACCCATCAAAACCTCTTTCTCTGCCAAGTCTGAGAGCGTTTAAATGTTGGCATCTGTTTTTAGTACTTACTCAGTGTGATGCCGCTGCTCTAATAATCCCTGGGTTCTCATTTCCACATGAGTCCTGTCTTCTGCTACATCTAAGCAATTGCGGAATCATCAGGTTGTTTAGATTCATTGTAGTGGCTGCTTGTTTCGTGTACATTATGTGTTTATTTGAGGCTGTTTTAGATGTTTTGATGCCTTCATGTTTTGCCTAATTCCTTTTGTTCCTCCTAGACTATTGCTGACATTATCCGAACATGTTTGGGACCAAGAGCTATGATGAAGGTAAGAATGTTTGCTGAGATCCCTGTGCTGCTGCTGGCTATAAACACTGCACTTATTAAAGGTCAGTGCAAATACTGCTTCTCTTTTGGTTGCAGATGCTTTTGGACCCCATGGGTGGGATTGTGATGACCAATGATGGCAATGCTATCCTTAGAGAGGTGAGTTTCTCCTAAAGGATTGTCTTGCTTAACTTGTGAGTCAGTATGTTCTGGGATATGGTTAAATAGCTTGGTTAAATAGCTGCCAATGGCATTATGTTATTTGGCCTTCTATCTTGAGAACCAAAAAATATTAAACATTACCAAGAAAAAGGTGCTTATTGGAGAGGAATTAAATGCTTCTAGGTAGTGCTCTTCCTCAGAAAAGTGCATTTGATCTCAGGATAGTAATTTTTCATGGAGGTTTTATAAGACTGATAAGAATTCGCTTGTAATTTTAGTTATAATCGCTTACATCAAAGCCTATTGAGTAGATGCTTAATTTTACTATGCCAAATGATTAGACCAAGAAATTGTCGTTGCTTTTCTAGTGTGAGTGTTGTGGAAATAGCATCACAAAAAATATAATGCCTGAAAAACTGTGGGGATGCAATACAACGAAATACAAATGCTTATTTTCCCCCTCAAAAAGGAAGAAATACTGGTGTTATAGTCAGGCAGAATACCTTTGATTACTTAAAATGTGAGGTATTTGTTCCATTGAAAGAAGCTTCAGGTTTAGTATTCCGGAACCAAAACCGTACCGTTTGCATCTGTACAGATTCAAGTCCAGCATCCAGCTGCAAAATCAATGATAGAGATTAGCCGTACTCAAGATGAAGAAGTTGGAGATGGGACCACATCTGTAATTATCCTTGGTAAGGAGCACAAATAAGACATGAACCTTTTATAGAAAGTTAATGCTAAAGCTTGTCTTGTTTGCTCATCAGATCCCAGTAAGTATGCATTACTGAGACAGATCCGTGTTATTTCCCAACCCTAAAATTGGGTGGGTTGGTTGGTTGGTTCTTGTTGGGTTGTTTTTAGACCATGAAGAGTAGTAGGTTCATTAGACCCTTAAGTGATTAGCTTCATGGTTCAAAAAATTGTGTTCTTTTCCCCAGTTTAGCACAATCAAGTATAACAGAAGGTATGGATGATATTAGAGCTCTCTGCATGGAGAGTAGATACTTTTGGCTGGTATATTTTCCTTAAGTTTTGGCTGCCAATTGTTCTGCTAACTCATCTGGGGAATTTGTATGTGTTTATTTTTCCCCTTAGCTGGAGAGATGCTTTCTGTTGCTGAACACTTCCTGGAACAGCAGATGCACCCAACTGTGATCATTGGGGCTTATCGTAAGGCTTTGGATGACATGATCAGTATTCTAAAGAAAATTGGGTAAGTGTGGGCTGGTGGGAGTCAGAGAGAAGGGATGTGGGGCTTCTGCTTAAAGACGATTCTTGAGGGAATCATGTTGGTAAAACGACAATTAGAGGTGAACTGTAGTTTGTAGTTGTAGTTTGGAATAATACTTAGTTTACTATTGACTTTTTACTTTCTCTCAGCACTCCAGTGGATGTGAACAACAGAGAGATGATGCTTAAAATAATAAAGAGTGCTATAAACACCAAAGCAATAAACCGCTGGTCTGACTTGGCCTGTACCATTGCTCTTGATGCTGTTAAGACTGTGGAGTTTGAGGAAAATGGCAGAAAAGAAATTGATATAAAAAAATATGCAAAAGTAGAGAAGGTATGTCCTGAACGGTTTTTTTTTTTTTATATATATTTTTTTTTAAATCTGTGTGCTTCTTTCTCATTTTGAATTAAATGTTTCTAGAATGCAGCAGGAAGAATTTTGTGCTATTGATCTGAAGTCTGCAAACATAACCCTTGGATATATTTTACTTTGTGCTATTGGCCTTGCTGCAGTACAGTGAAAACAGGGGCAGTTATTTGAACAGTTCCAGAATACTGCTTAAAAAGACGACTTCAACTGTTTCAATTTCCATCTTCCATCCACATGTTGCCATGTGATAGGTTGTAAGCTGTTTCTCAAGTTCTTCAATGGCTTTTCACTTGACCTAAGTCAGTGTGCTCTTACCATTAACTCAGGTTATCACCAGAGTTAAATCATACTTGCTCAAGAGAACTTTCTTTTTTAAGTAGATGGGATGGATAGTTTCAGGAGCATGGATATACAGATTTTTGTAGACTAGACTAACTCATCTTGTTCCCCCTTTCTTATGTCTGTCAGATTCCAGGTGGCTTTAGTGAAGACTCTTGTGTTCTGCGTGGAATCATGGTGAATAAAGATGTAACTCATCCCAGGATGCGTCGCCTTATTAAGAACCCACGCATTGTCCTTCTGGATTGTTCACTAGAGTACAAGAAGGGAGAGAGCCAGGTAAAGCAAGTTCTGTTAGGGATGTCTGCAACTTCTGATTTAAGACTAGCGAGGTGAACAAACCCAGATAGCTCGTTACCTGCATGAGGGGCAGAAGGCCCCATGTTTCTTGCCTTTCAGAGACCTTTTGCATGTATGGCCTAATTCTGCTGATTCTGGGATCAGTCAGTACCCTGGAGAAAAAGAGAAAATAACCGAGGCTACAATGTTTAACTCACTGTGAAGTAGCTGCAGTAATTTGTGTAATGTGAATGTCAAGAGTCAAATATCTCTGTCTTAATTAATGCTAGTGTTAAACTGACATGGTGTCAGTTCATCTGATCCGTGTTTTTAATTGTGCAGTTCCCTCTAACTCTTTCCTGTGGGAGCTGAGGTAGCTTAAGTCAGAGGGTCTGTGTTTAACTCACTGATGGGTTGGGATGAATACAGTAAGATATTCACACTTCTTTCTATACAGACTGATATTGAAATAACACGGGAGGAAGACTTTGCCCGCATCCTGCAGATGGAGGAAGAGTACATTCAGCAGATTTGTGAGGATCTTATGAGAGTGAAGCCAGATCTGGTCATCACAGAAAAAGGAATTTCTGGTAATAATGCTCATGATCCTTCCTTTTGTTGAGTTCATCTTAATGTTCATACTGCGTTAAACACACTGTTCAATAATAAGAAAAAAATAATTTTGAATATGGCCTTATAGTAGTTTTTTTGTCAGTGCTCTAGAAAATAGGTCTGAAATGCGG
This sequence comes from Aythya ferina, assembly GCF_964211825.1. Taxonomy (NCBI): domain Eukaryota; kingdom Metazoa; phylum Chordata; class Aves; order Anseriformes; family Anatidae; genus Aythya; species Aythya ferina. Next base: position 6,012 of record NW_028180820.1, read on the forward strand.
GTATTAGATTTCATTCTTTTGAACGTGGATGCTTATAATAATGTTTTGCTTTTCCAGCATTTGGAAACTATATCAAAACATAAGTGAGGATGAGATTAACAAACCAGGGAGAGCTGCACTGTAATTTTTTTCTTGCAGCTTGGTTTAGGATGCAACATTTAGGTTACTTCCTTTCCCTTCTTGCTACTTTAAAGATACACAGTTTGTAAACAAAAGTAAAATAAAAATAAACAAACAAGCAAACAAAAAAACCCCTGCTGATTGATAAATAAAGTTGCACAAACCTGATTTCAGACTTGGCCCAACACTACCTGATGAGAGCCAACATCACAGCAATCCGCAGAGTGAGGAAGACTGACAACAACAGGATTGCCAGGTAAATGTTCTCTTCCTTGCCACAGTTCATTCTTGCTGTGGCACTGAGTTTTCATTCTTATCTCACTCTTTCTCCTGTTCTTATTTGTGAGCATCTGACTTAACTGTTGGTTGTGTGATAGGGCCTGCGGAGCTCGCATTGTGAGTCGCACTGATGAGCTGCGAGAGGAAGATGTGGGAACCGGAGCCAGGCTCTTTGAAGTCAAAAAAATAGGGGATGAGTATTTTGCCTTCATCACGGATTGCAAAGACCCCAAGGCTTGCACTATCATTCTGCGTGGAGCCAGCAAGGAAATCCTTGCAGTAAGTTACTACGTGTTTTTCCCTGCTGTTCTGCCACCTTCCTAGTGTCAGTAAGTTGTTACTTCCTTGTGAGTTCCTTTGGGAATTCTTTCTCACTCCAGAACCCAATCTTGTGTGCTCTACAAGGCAAAACGGTGGAGGGACAAGCCCAGCAGATCTGTGCTCATTTTCTACAACCAAAAAATGTTTTTATGTGCCTACTACAGGAGGTAGAGCGTAACCTTCAGGATGCCATGCAGGTGTGTCGCAACGTCCTCATTGACCCACAGCTGGTGCCAGGAGGGGGAGCGACTGAAATGGCAGTTTCCCATGCATTGACAGAGAAGTCCAAAGGCATGACAGGTGTGGAGCAGTGGCCCTACCGGGCAGTAGCCCAAGCTCTGGAAGTCATTCCCCGAACACTCATCCAGAACTGCGGCGCTAGTACCATCCGTGTGCTGACCTCGCTTAGGGTAAGGCATGCACTAGGGAGTTATCCCCAGAGGTTCATTGTCCTGCCCCTCAGATCCTTTCTTTTCAGTATCTCTTGAGGTGGCAACAGAGAGCTCAGACTGTTGAGGTTGTAGCCCTTCAGTAGTTGCAGTAGGCTTTTACAGTGAAGGCATCCTTGGTTGGAGTAACCCATCCCCTCAAGGTGATTGGAATACTAGTTTTTTCTTGCATTAGCTGGGCTGCAAACATTTTTACTGAAGCCTTGTACCAGAACGTGAAGTCACAAAAATTGAATTAAATGGTTGGTTTGAAGTACCAGAGTGTAAAATCAAAATAAAAAAACCCTGAGGTTGAACAAAATCAAAATCTTCCTTTGTGGTCAGATTGAATGGCATGAGAGAGAAGGAATCACCAAGTATAATTTCTGATACAATTGTTTTAAGCAGTGCTTGGTAATACGCTTTTGTGTAAATTCCAAAATTGGAAAAAAATAATAAAAAAAAAGACTACTTATTGTTTTCTTGAGGCTATGAATTTGCATTTCTTGCAGGTGTATTGCTACTTGATTGGCAGTGACCTGTTGTTCTGCTTACAGGCAAAACACACCCAAGAGGGCAGCCAGACATGGGGAGTGAATGGTGAGACCGGAGCTTTAGTTGATATGAAGGACCTGGGGATCTGGGAGCCTTTAGCGGTCAAATTGCAGACCTACAAAACAGCAGTAGAGGTAAGGAGAGGAGTTAAAACTTTTTTTTTTTTTTTTAAAAAAAAAAAAAAAAGTGAGCCTCTGTAGCTTGTCCTTTTGGACTGGGGCATGTTGCTGTATAGGCATTCAGATGCTTGGAGAAGCACTGCAACCTGAGCATGGCGTTTGCCAGCTCACTAATGCAAGAGGCATATGATGGGGATGCAGAAGAGGTGCAACACGTGGGGGAGCTTGTATCGGTTTTGGAGGGGTTGCCTGAGCCTGGGATGTGCCCTTTTCCATCCTACCTGTTTCTCTAACTTAACTGTCTCACAAGAACGAGTGGTTCTGTGTGAGCCAGGGCTGAGAAATTTGGTGGCAGCGGTGTGCTGGAATCCAGTCAGCAGCCCTGGGAGCTTTTGTGCTTTGGTATCTGACCTTGAAAGGCTCCTCTTCTTCAAACCCACTGCGAGCACTCGGAAGGAAGGCAGGTGCTTTGGTGTTGTGAAAGCTACATGGATTGTGTTTTATTCTTTGTGACGGGCTCTTGGTTAGATGTGGATGTGGTATTTTTCCCGCAGACTGCAGTTCTTCTGCTCCGCATTGATGACATTGTTTCGGGGCACAAAAAGAAAGGCGATGAGCAAAGCAAGCAGCCCGCAGCGACGGAGGCTTCCCAGGAGTAGAGGCTGCATTGCCACGATGAAGCAGCAGGCAGCGCAGTCCCGACACCAGAAGCAGCTCCCTGCAGCGCTTCGGTTTCTCCCCAGTCCTGAGCTGGAGCTGGGGCAAAGTCCAAGAATTTGTCAGAAGTTTTTGGGGGGGGGGGGGGAGGGAAGAAAACCTGGAGTATGGTGAAAAGGGCCAACACGTCCCGTGAAGGGTGGAGACACCACTGCTTTAATTTAAGTCTCCCCTGTACTTCCTCATTGCTGTTTGCCTCGACAATAAAGGACTTTAAAGGAATTTCGCTGCGGGGCGCTCCGTGCGTGGGGGGCAGGAACTGGGGGGGTGGGCGGGGGCCGCGCCCCGCTTCCTGCAGGCGGCGGCGCCTTTAAGGGGTGGGGGGTGGTGCGCTCCGAGCTGTCACGTGACGGGGCGGGGCCCTCCCCTCCGGGCCGGGTCCTAGCGCCGGGTTCCGCTCCCCCGGAGGGAGCCATGCGGCAGCTGCTGCTGCTGGCCGGGCTGCTGGCGGCGGCCGGCGGCCGGGAGGTGACGGCGGCACCGGGACCGGGGAAGGGGGGGGTGGGGAGCGGTTCACCGGGCTGAGCCGGGGCCGTGCCCGTGCCCCGGGCTCGGCTCGGGGCCGGGGAGAGGCTGCCTCGGCGGTCCCGAGCTTCCCCCCCGGGCCTCGGCTGCGGACGGGGAAGCGGCTCCGAAATGGGGAAGCTGCCCCGCAGCGGGCGAGTGCGCGGCGCTGACCGTGCTCGTTGGGCAACGCCAGGGCCCCGTCACCCGCGGGGCTGGTGGGGAAGTCGGGAGCGGCCCCGCGGTGCCTTCCTCCGGCCGAGCAGAGGCTGCCAGGTCGGCCTCCGCTGGAGAACCGAGCCTCCCGCTGAGGCCTCTTCTTCCTCCGCAGGTGTGGATGCAGTACAACCCCGGCTGGAACGGCTCTTCCGTCAACCTGCTGCATGTCCGGGCGGTGGGGCCCAATGACACCCTGCACTACATCTGGAGCAGCATCGGGGCCCCCGCCGTGCTGCTGGTGGTCACCGAGGGCACGAGCAGTGCCCTGCACGTCAACTGGACCCAGCTGCTCTCACCCACTCCTGACGGAGCGATTCGGATTGAGCCTGCTGGCAGTGTTGTGTACTCCACAGCTGTCGTCTTCACCAAGGTACCGCCTGGGGATGTAGCACTGCTCTGGGAGAGCAGCCCTGCAGTGCAAGAGGTGTAGGGTTGTGCCTAGGGCAGAGCAGGTCAGTCTGCAGTTTTCCCAACCGCAGCTAAATGTTGCCTCGTGTGTCCTCCCCTGATTGTCTCAGGTTTGCAATGCCACCTCGAGATGCTTTGCCAAGGCGCTTCCTTTGTGGGTTCCCTCCTCTCTTTGCTGGCAGTGGTAGCTCCGTGGACCACAGCACAAAGTGGCAGTGTCCACGGCACCTGCTGGCAGCTTCCAGCCCCTCTCCCCTTCCTCCTCCCCAGGTGTTTGAGTACAGCAAGGCCAACGTGCAGGAGGAGGTCTTCTACCCCACCTACGACTTGTCGGACTTCTCCTGGGACAGCGTCAATCGGACCCTGAACCACACTGCCCTGACAGCCGAGTTTGTGGGTGGCCCAGCCACTGACCCCAGTGGCAGCTTCTCCAACGGCAGCCTGGCATTTCGGGTGAGCACGCAGAGGGATGTACTGGGATGAACCCAGTGAATACCCTGTCCAAAAAATCTTCTAGAGAAAGAATGCTGCTCCTTTGTGTCCCAGCCCAGGATCATGCTGTCCCTCCAACCTATTTCTCCTGCAGGTGACAGCTTACGAGACCAGTGGCCGTGACGAGACCTTGCCCAGCCTTTTGCACACAGCAAACAGCTCTAAAGTGGAGTTTGTCCTTGCTGGGGCAGCCCCACGGGGCAACAGCTCATGGTTCGCCCTAGAGGTGGCCACGGTGGAAGAGGCAGGAGTGGTGCAGAGGCTGCGCTTGGCACGTTCCATCGACGATGAGTACACTCCCACCATCTTTGAGGTGAGTGCATGGAGAGCGTTGGGGTCGGGTAAATCCGCTGCTGCCGTGCTCGTCGCTATAGTTTGCCCTGGCATAAATACGCTCTTCTGTTCTCTCCTCACCAGACGTTCTCCCTGGTAGCAGAGTCCCGAAACGACAGCTCCACGCTCAGTTTCCTGCAGTGGAAGGCGACAGCCTACGGCTCGCAGGCCCCCAAGCGCGAGGACAGCATCCAGTGCCACTCCGGCAGCCTGAAAGCAGCCAACTGGACCCTGCCCAGGTCCAGCATTGTCCTTGCCTACTTTGGGGAGGGCGTAGGCAGCACCTACACAATCAGTGCTGTCAACATCTCCTTTGGGGGTGAGGACGGAAATATTTACGAGGAAAAGCGCTACCTGAGCTGGTGAGTACAGTCTCCAGGGCACCAAAGTGATGCTCTCCCTCCTACTAGTAGCTTGGATTTGGGCAATTTTCTAGGCTAGAGGGTAGCAACTATGTCCCTTTGACAGCCTGTTTTCCTAATATCCTGTGGCAAGGAATGCATTTTGACCCATTTTGACCTCGCCATCCACCAGCATGGGAAACCACCTTCTACTGTTTGTGCGGGATCCCGACAAGAAATCCTTTCGGGAAAGAAAGCCCCAGATAACTCCCCTCCATGGGACAGAGTTGATCCCCATCTCTGTGGCTGATGTGCCTCATTTCTTCCTGCAGGTCTGCACTGCTGGGCTTTGGGCAGCCCCCCAAGGACACCTTCTCTCCCCTGGTCATCTCCATCATGGCCGTGGCGCTGGGCACCCCCATGGTGCTGCTAGTGGTGGGCAGCTGTGTGGTTCTCTTTGCCCAGGGGAAACGCTACACTGAGTATGAGCCCATCAACTGAGTGGGGTGGGCTCTGGAGAGTCTTCCAGGCTCCTTCTTGTCCCCGGGGAAGCAACCACTACTGCTACAGGGCCTCCAATGCCTGCAATCTTCTCTGTTTTCCACTCTCACCCTGCAGTTCAGGCTCAGAGGGGACACGGACAACATTTGCAGTAGTTGCCCATGTCACATGTCCCTCTGGCGGGCTGTCTCCTACTGCCCAGATCCTGCATCTGATGACACTTCTTCCTCTGTCTTTTCCTGACCCACCCAGCCAAGGACAGTGAGTGGGGGGAGTTGGTCAGGGTTTTTCTGAGCCAGGGAAAGATCATCCCAAGGGATGAGACCACTGCTGTCCTCTTTGCACCCAAGCAGCAGCAGGGATGGGCTGTGCCCTGTCCTGTGCCAATTCCAGAGCTCTCAAGGCTCTGCTTAAGCAGCTCCAGTCTAGGAGCAAGGCTGGAGGACAGGGCTGGGGACTGGTGCTGCTCCTGACAGCACGCAAGGTGCCTTTCTGTTTCCCGCTGTGCTGGGGGCATCTTGGTGTAGCCCCCCCCAGCAGCCCCACTGGGGATCACACACTGCTCGATCCCCACTTCAAATGGGAGCCTCGTGCTGTGCTGGCCTCGGTGAGGGCTGCTGGCACAAGAAGAAAGCTCGCTGCTGCTTTGTAGCAGATGCTTGAGCTCAGGTCCAAGGCTGATCTGGCCTTGCCATCACTTAAACCCCATCTGGGCTCTGCAGGATCAGCTTGGATCAGCTCTCCATGTGCTTGAAGCTGTGGGACCTGCATGATCCAGGGCTGCTCGGTGGTTGTGGAGGCACCACATCACTTAGAAGTGTGCTGGGCTTTTGTGTTCACAGTCACTGACTTGTCTTTGACCAAATAAAAGGGATTTCTAAGAGTAGTTTCCTGGGGAAACACTGCACTATGGGAAAGTGGGATGAGTTCTGGGGCCCTGTGGGGATTAAAGGAAGGGTGCTGCAGCTCACAGCAGGAGCCAAGGTATGAAAGCCCCTCTGAGAAGAGGGAGGTTCATAATCTCTAGTGGTTCATGGTTGTTCCAGGGGTGGTTTTGGCTATGAGCCATGGGGTCAGCATGAGCCCAGGCCCTAAGCCATATTCCTGTTCCAAAGCACATTTGAAAGAGTCAGGCTATTCCCATTTTCCAGCTTGGTAGAGCTGCACTGGGTGAATTGCTCCCATGATATAGCAGCTGGGGATGAGAGGCTGAAGTCAAATGCTTGGCAAGATTTAGAGCTGAAGGGGCTTTCCTCTTATTTGGGGGATTTTTATAGCTGTTTTTTTGGGTTATGTCTGAGACTCAGAGAGCCATGACAACCAGGCTTATACAGGGCTGGATGTGCAGGGGTCCCCTTATGCCTGCCAAGGGCTACAGGGTAGGTCTCAGCACTCAAACCCCAGTGGGGTGCAGGCTGTAATCCCATCAGGGGGGTGGATTTGGCTGTCCCAGCCCAGGCAGCAGCACATCTGCGGCTGTCTAACCTGTCCCAGCCTCTCCCTGCGTCTGTCCCAGGGGCAGAGCTGTCTCCGACCCGGCAGACTGGTTTGTGAGCTGGGTGCTGAACCCCTGCCAGGAGGAAGAGGTGGAGGAGGAAGGAGCTGGGTGGGACTGGCCATGTCACCGTGCAGGGATGGGGCAGTCACAGTGCTGGGAAGTAGACAGCAGGGGGAGACCCCCCCTCCTCCCCCCCCCCCCCCCCCCGGTGGAATTTCACTCTCCTTCCCCAAAACAGCCACGCACACACCCGCTCAGTTGAAGGGCTTTATTGGGCAAAGCCAGCTCCAGGAGGAAGTCCAGCAAAGCCTGCCCCAACCATCCTCAAGGAGCAGGTCGTTCTGCTCCCTGGCTCTTGCCCAGGGTGTCATTTGTCCACCTGCAGTAAACTCCCCATGAAGAAGGCTTTACAACTCAACCATCTCAACCCCAGGGGCCTTACTAGGTCCAGGCAGGGAGCAGGGGCCCTGTCTGTCCCCCCACCTCCACCTTCAGGGCAGAGCAGCAAGGAGGGCTCAGCCCCTCTGCACCTCGGACCTGGCACCTGGTCCCCTTGGGGCTCCCTCACCCCCAGTACCGGAGTTTGGCCCCGCTCTCCTTGGAGCGCTCCTCGGGCTTCGGTGCTGCCACGGCAAGGAGGTTTTCAGGCTCCAGGACAAACATGCTGTACAGGTTCCAGAGCAGCATGGCCAGGAGGGGCAGGAAGGTCATGCTGAAGCCAAAGGCACGGAAGGAGCGCCCAATGGCGTATGACAGCCAGTAGATCAGCCTGGAGAGGGCAGGTAGGTGGGGGAACAGTGAGGGAGATGTCCTGGGGCTGGCACCTGGCTTAGGGTACTGGGCTCAGCTAGAGTTTGCCAGGTATGGCTGCTGTGGGAAGCAGGATGAAGGAGGGAGCAGGGATGAAGCAACCCTTGCCCTGCACAAGCTTTCCTTGCTGTCATCAGCCAGCTGAGGCATTGCTGAAGCGGGGGTTTGCACAAGCCAAGCACCTCGTTTCCACGCTGGGAAGTGCCGCAGCCCAGGGAGGGGAAAAGGGACACTTACCGGGAGATGGCAAAGAGCCCTGTGAGCAGGGGGATGAGCTTGAGGACCTCCTGCTGGAGGTAAGTGGCCAGCACAGCCATGTTGAAGAAGTAGAGGATGAAGAGGTGGACGGACTGGGAGACGTAAGTGCGGTGAATCTCCACCTCCTGCTGCAGCTCTCCGAAGGGCTCCAGTGCAGGGGAGCAGAGGCGGGAGATGCCGCTGACAATCATCCCTGGGGGGCAGAGAGATGGGCTGAGCAGACACCTGGTGAAGCCGTGTTGGGCCCAAGGGCTGCAGGGAGGACCAGGGAGATGCAGCAGGGTGGGAAAGAGGGTAAGAGAAGTGGTTGGCTCTCCATTGCCCTTGCCAGGAGCAGCCAAAGAGACCAGCCCCGACTCTACCCACCACCCCCTGTAGCCCTGCCCCCCCGGGGCTAACAGCCCAGGGCTGGGCACTTTGGCCCTGTGGCTCACCCAGGACAATGGGGAAGGTGGCAAAGGCAGCACAGCGGAGCGTGTAGACCAGGCGGGCGCTGATGGTGGGCAGGAGCGGAGCGTCAAAGGGCAGGAAGACATAGGCGCCGTAGATGAGGCAGGGGCACAGGAACAGGGCCCCCACCACCGAGGCCACAGCCTTGAGGCCATCAGCACTGCAGTCCTTGATGAATGGGCACGATGACTTCTCAGCTGATGGCTTAGCCACTAGCCCCTCGAAGCCCGCTGGGTCCCTGCAGCGCAAGGGGCTGACGGGAAGGAAGACCTGCTTCTGGCGGAGGCCATCGGGTCTGTCCCCATGGGGAACACAGCCTCCCTTGTCTTCCTCCTGGGGCCATGGGGTAGGTTTCTGCTTCCGCTCAATGCACTGCGGGTTGATGGGCACGAAGACGTGGGCTGCCATCACAGGCAGCCCATGGGCTTCGTCATCTTCAGATTCGGCTGAGGGGCACACAGGAGCAGCCTCCTCGGGATCCTCATGGCCCCCCTCAGGACTTGAGCGCCTCTTAGTCTCCATAGGCTCCTTCTGGCCCCGGGCACCATGCTGGCACTGGTCCCACAGCAGGGTGGCGTCGGGATCCCCTGGGTGTTCATTTGGGGCTGGAGGCACCTTGTCAAGGTGGGTGGCCGGGGCCACCTTCCCCAACTCCAGCAAAGCCACCTCCTCTGGGGGCAGTATGGGCTCAGCAGCAGCCATGAGGGGGGCTGGCTTGGTGCTACTGAGAAGCTCTCCTTTTTTTTGGGGTGTCAGGAAGAGACTAGGCTCCCATCCCTTCTGGTTTTACCCTGCACAAGAACAGAGACAGACAAAAAGACAACAGAACTGAGAGGTTTGGGGTCATTCACACAGCCCCAGTAACAACATGAGGCACAAATCCCATCTGCAAAGCAGGGACAGCCTGGGAACTGCCATCCACCCCCCAAAACACTCTAGGTTTCCTGGCTGGGGATGAGCCATGGGGCCTGGGGAAATGGGATCCTGCCTGGCCAATACAACCACCTCCACCCACAGCTCCATCCCATGCCAACATCAGCCAAGTACAGATATTTGGGGAAAGCCACAGCTAATGCCAGGATGGGCCAGATTTGCTGCCTCCCATGGCTGAGACTGGCCTGGATTTTGGGGGGAAAGTGCAGGAGGCAGATAGTTGCCACTTGCTGTGGGGTACCAGGAGATTCAGGCAGAAATCCCCCATTGTTCCCTCTGGGCAGGGGATCCTGGTCTCTTACCTGCTCCAGGCACTGCTGGCTGTGGACACAGGAGCCTCCTGCCACGAAAACCCCCTCTCCCTCTTTGACACATTCTCCTATGCACGCCTGGAAAGAGTCCAGTCCTGGCCACAAGCATGGCAAAACGGAGGCATAGAGCAGTGAGGGGCTCGATCTGAGGATGGCTAAAGCAGCTCCTGGCCCACCTCCATCTCCCCTCTCTCAACCCCACTCACCCTTCAGCCCTGTGGGACACCAGGCTCCCCTCACTTACTTGAAGAAGGGCAGGGGGCCATGGAGTGTGGAGCTGCGCAGCAGCAGCTGCAGGGCAGCGAGCTTGCGAAATGCTTCTGATTTTTTTTTTCCGTCTGGACTTCAAACCTGTTTAACCAGCCAAGGTGGGGCTAGGCAGAAAGGAGGAGGCGCAGAAACGTCACCCAACATAGTGCCGAGTGCAAGCACACGGGTGGGTGCATCCTCCCCATAGCACGGCAGCCCCCACTTAGGGCTGTGTGTAACAACTTTATGCAACAACTTTGCATATAACAACAGCAAACACCCAGAAACTTGCATGCCTTAACGGCTGGAGAACAAGCAACCCGAGACTGCATGGAGTCTCCTGAATCACCCTTATTTGTTCCCTCTAAACTCTTTTACATTCCTGATGGCCTCATCGTTAAGAGTCTGATGTTATCATTAACCAGTGGGCTTTCCGACCCCCATGGCCACACTCCCACATCTCCCCCTTCTCAAAGTGCCTGTTCTGGGAACAGGCACTTTGATCGCCTCATGAAGATGGGTTCAGCCAAACTCAGCAAACTGCTCAGAAAATCATAGGTCCTTAGAAACAAAGACTGTCCTGGTAACCTTACAGCTTATTCTCCTTATTAACAGGCAGTTTATGATCCTGAAATATGGGACCAAATTGAGGTCAAGGTATGGTACTCTGCTACTAAAAACGACAAGGTAGCGGCGGGATTGCTCAGCACCTGGCGAGCAATCTCTGAGGCCTTGAAGAGCCCTGTGGGACCACAGTCAGAAACGTGTGGTTTGCCAGATAGTGAGGGAGCTGCGGGCTCCTTTACTGATCCTTCTGCTCACACATTCGCCCCCCCCCCGTCACTGCTGCTGTCGAGGGCTTTTGCTGTTGCACCCCCTGGTGGCCTGCGCGTGCCTTTTGACCCTGGCCCTGTTGGCCTTGGGGTGCAGATGGATGTGCTTTTCTTTGATCCGGGAAGAACGGGATACGTAAGGCCCGAAGGCTGAGTTGCTTGACAACTTAAAGCGAGACATATTGCTCAAAAGGAATGGAAAATTGAGATTTGTTTATATTCAAGAAAAGGAATGGAAAATGGAGACTGTTAAGTCATGGAACTTAAAGGATTGTTTGTTAACTTTTCTGATTCTAAAGGCATACTAGAGTTTAGTATGTAAAAGCGATGTTCTGTATATTTAGAACGTTTGATGTTCGTGTGTGCGTGTTGGTGGAGCATAGACTCCCCGCACACCCACCGGTGTTTACTTGCCTTTTATACCTTTTATAAATATTTGTTTTATAAATATTACAAAATTCAGATTGAGTTGAGACTTCATTTATAACTGGGGGCACTTTTTGAATGGAGAATGTGTCGCCATACATATTTTTGGGGGTCCTATTTTAAATTCGTCTCAGTGTTCCGGTTAGGGATACATTTAGGGTTGTTCAGAAAGAGCGAAGACAGAGTCCGGTTGCATGTGGTGTTGCGTAAAGGCTCCCCAGGGGAGTTCAGGTGTCCCCAAAGGCTTCCATTGGGGGCAATTTTTGATGGGAGAAAGGGGCTCCATGCGTTTTTTCTAGGGTACCACTTGGGGAGGAACCAGTCAAAGGAAATAGCGCTTTCTGAAACTGTCAAGTTCTTGTTTGGCAACTCAGTGACTGGTTTGATCTACTTCACAGATGTAGAGATAAGTGGACTGCTCTTTTGAAATAATAAAATTAAAAACATGAAGTTTATCAAACGTGGCACTGCATGTTTGCAGTCTCTTTATTGCTTTTGCCAGTGGTAGATAACATTTATAAGGAATTGGTCGAAGGAAAGAGCGCCTTCTGGAACTGTGAAGCTCTGTGTTGGCAACTTGGTGACTGGCTTGGCCTGCTGTCCATCTCCAGAGGGAAGCGGACTGCTGTTTTGAAATTAAAAAATGATAATAAAGAAAATATGGTGCCGCTCTATGGCGCCTGGAGGACTGCCACTCTGCATGGCAGTTAAAAAGAACGTGGTTTGGAGATGGAGAGCAGCAGAGGTAAGGCAGCTGGGAAGAGAGATAAAAGTATTGCAGTAGGTAGGCTGTGGTTATGAGGTGCCTCAGGATGTGCTTTTCATCTTGTTTCTGCCCTTTCCTCGTGCAGCCTTGGAGAGGTAGCCCCATTTTTTGCCCTTCTGGCCCCATTTTTCGCTGTTTCACACCCATTTTTCAGGGTTTCAGCCCCATTTTTTGCCCTTCCAGCCCCATTTTTCACTGTTTCGCCCCCATTTTTCACCCTTCTGGCCCCGTTTTTTGGTGTTTTTCCCCCGTACCTGCGGGGGCGCGACGAAGGCAAGCCAGTCGGAGGCGTGCGTGGGCAGCAGCCCCATGGCCTGGCACTTGTAGAGGGCAAGCGCCAGCCACAGCCCGTTGCCCACCAGGAACACCAAACCCTGCAGCAGCCGCGCGCTTGAGCTCTCCAGCAGCTTCAGGGCTGTGCGGGGGGAAAACCAGTCAGAGTGCTGGGAGGGGCCGGGCTTACTGGTGGAGAGGGAGAGCAGCGCCTGCAGCGGGCGCCAGCCCATCATGCCCACCATCATGGCTGGGAAGATGCTGATGGTGTTGCCAGCCATGTACATGATGAAGAGGTTCATGGGGATCTGCTTCAGCGGGCCCAGCGCCACGTCCCAGCAGCGCTGTGGGGGAAAAACGGGGGGAAAAAGGGGGGAAATGGTGAAAAATGAGGGGTGTGGGGGGTAATGGGGAGGTAAAAGGGGGAAAAAGGAGAGGAAAAGGGGGGAAAAGGGGGGATAAAGGGGGGTAAAGGGGGGATAAAGGGGAAGAAAATGGGGGAAAAAGGGGAAAAAGGGAGGCAAATGGGGGAAAAGGGGATAAAAGGGGAGGAAAATGGGGGGAAAAAGGGGGGAAATGGTGAAAAAAGGGGGAAAAGGGGGAAGAAAATGGGAAGAACAATGAGGAAACTGGGGGAAAAAGGGAAAAAAGGGAGGCAAATGGGGGAAAAGGGGATAAAAGGGGAGGAAAGGGGGAAGAAAAGGGGAAGAACGAAGAGGCAAATGGGGAAAAAAGGGAGGCAAATGGGGGAAAAGGGGATAAAAGGGGAGGAAAATGGGGGGGGAAAGGGGGGAAAAGAGGAAAAGCGGGGGGCAGGGCCCCACCTTCTCCACCAGGTTGCGGTCACTCTTGTGCACGCTGCCCTCCCCCAGCTGCCACTCCGAGAACCCCACAGGGCCGCAGCTCTTGGGGGCTCCGCGGAGGCTGGTGGGGGACGGGACCCCCAGGTGACCCCCTCAGGACCCCCCCAAAACACCCCAATTCCCCCCAGGCCCCCCAAACCCCACAAAATACCTCAGGACCCCCCCAAATCCCCACAAGACCACCCCAAATCCCCCCCAGCCCCCCTCACGACCCCCCAGGACCTCCCCAAGCCCGCCAAATCGCCCCTAAAACCCCTCAGAACCCCCCCAAAAACACCTCACGACCCCCTCAGCCCCCCCCAATCCCCTCAAAACCCCCCAGGACGCCCCACAACCCCCTCAGGACGCCTCAACCCCCCCCAGACCAACACAAGACCCTCCAAGACCTGCTCAAAACCCCCAATTCCCCCGAAATTCCCTCAAAATCCCCTCCAAAAAGTACGCCCAGGTCCTCACCGCCCCCCCGGGGGCGTCCTCAGCTCCAGCGCCCACTTGAAACGCCTCGGCCTAACTGCGGCGGCCGCCATTTTCTGCAGGCCAGAAATAGGGGCGGGCCTTAAATACGCCAGCGACGCGCACGTGACGCGAGAGGGGCGGTGACTGGACGGAGGGATGCGGAAGTGCGGCCCCTAGCAACGCCATAGCAACGAAGAGGAAAAAATGGACTTCCGGGAGGACATGTTTAGTGCACACAGAGCATGCCGGGAGATGTAGTTCTCAGACTCCTGACTTCCGGGAGGCCATGTTGAGTGGCCAGAGCATACCGGGAAATGTAGTTCTCAGGAAATAGGGTTAGGGTTAGGGTTAGGGTTAGGGTTAGGATTAGGGTTAGAGGGTTAGGGTTAGGGTTAGGGTTAGGGTTAGGGTTAGGGTTTAGGGTTAGGGTTAGGGTTAGGGTTAGGGTTAGGGTTAGGGTTAGGGTTTAGGGTTAGGGTTAGGGTTAGGGTTAGGGTTAGGGTTAGGGTTAGATCCGCATTAGGGTTAGGGTTAGGGTTAGGGTTAGGGTTAGGGTTAGGGTTAGGTTAGGGTCATTGTTAGGGTTAGGTTTAGGGTTAGTGTTAGGTTTAAGTTTAGGGTTAGGGTTAGGGTTAGGGTTAGGGTTAGGGTTAGGGTTAGGGTCATTAGGGTTAGGGTTAGGGTTAGGGTTAGGGTTAGGGTTAGGGTTAGGGTTAGGGTTAGAGGGTTAGGGTTAGGGTTAGGGTTAGGGTTAGGGTTAGGGTTAGGGTTAGGGTTAGGGTCATTAGGGTTAGGGTTAGGGTTAGGGTTAGGGTTAGGGTTAGGGTTAGGGTTAGGGTTAGGGTTAGGGTTAGGGTTAGGGTTAGGGTTAGGGTTAGGGTTAGGGTTAGGGGTTAGGGTTAGGGTTAGGGTTAGGGTTAGGGTTAGGGTTAGGGTTAGGGTTAGGGTTAGGGTTAGGGTTAGGGTTAGGGTTAGGGTTAGGGTTAGGGGTTAGGGGTTAGGGTTAGGGTTAGGGTTAGGGTTAGGGTTAGGGTTAGGGTTAGGGTTAGGGTTAGGGTTAGGGTTAGGGTTAGGGTTAGGGTTAGGGTTAGGGTTAGGGTTAGGGTTAGGGGTTAGGGTTAGGGTTAGGGTTAGGGTTAGGGTTAGGGTTAGGGTTAGGGTTAGGGTTAGGGTTAGGGTTAGGGTTAGGGTTAGGGTTAGGGTTAGGGTTAGGGTTAGGGTTAGGGTTAGGGGTTAGGGTTAGGGTTAGGGTTAGGGTTAGGGTTAGGGTTAGGGTTAGGGGTTAGGGTTAGGGTTAGGGTTAGGGTTAGGGTTAGGGTTAGGGTTAGGGTTAGGGTTAGGGTTAGGGTTAGGGTTAGGGTTAGGGTTAGGGGTTAGGGTTAGGGTTAGGGTTAGGGTTAGGGTTAGGGTTAGGGTTAGGGTTAGGGTTAGGGTTAGGGTTAGGGTTAGGGTTAGGGTTAGGGTTAGGGTTAGGGTTAGGGTTAGGGTTAGGGTTAGGGTTAGGGTTAGGGTTAGGGTTAGGGTTAGGGTTAGGGTTAGGGTTAGGGTTAGGGTTAGGGTTAGGGTTAGGGTTAGGGTTAGGGTTAGGGTTAGGGTTAGGGTTAGGGTTAGGGTTAGGGTTAGGGTTAGGGTTAGGGTTAGGGTTAGGGTTAGGGTTAGGGTTAGGGTTAGGGTTAGGGTTAGGGTTAGGGTTAGGGTTAGGGTTAGGGTTAGGGTTAGGGTTAGGGTTAGGGTTAGGGTTAGGGTTAGGGTTAGGGTTAGGGTTAGGGTTAGGGTTAGGGTTAGGGTTAGGGTTAGGGTTAGGGTTAGGGTTAGGGTTAGGGTTAGGGTTAGGGTTAGGGTTAGGGTTAGGGTTAGGGTTAGGGTTAGGGTTAGGGTTAGGGTTAGGGTTAGGGTTAGGGTTAGGGTTAGGGTTAGGGTTAGGGTTAGGGTTAGGGTTAGGGTTAGGGTTAGGGTTAGGGTTAGGGTTAGGGTTAGGGTTAGGGTTAGGGTTAGGGTTAGGGTTAGGGTTAGGGTTAGGGTTAGGGTTAGGGTTAGGGTTAGGGTTAGGGTTAGGGTTAGGGTTAGGGTTAGGGTTAGGGTTAGGGTTAGGGTTAGGGTTAGGGTTAGGGTTAGGGTTAGGGTTAGGGTTAGGGTTAGGGTTAGGGTTAGGGTTAGGGTTAGGGTTAGGGTTAGGGTTAGGGTTAGGGTTAGGGTTAGGGTTAGGGTTAGGGTTAGGGTTAGGTTAGGGTTAGGGTTAGGGTTAGGGTTAGGGTTAGGGTTAGGGTTAGGGTTAGGGTTAGGGTTAGGGTTAGGGTTAGGGTTAGGGTTAGGGTTAGGGTTAGGGTTAGGGTTAGGGTTAGGGTTAGGGTTAGGGTTAGGGTTAGGGTTAGGGTTAGGGTTAGGGTTAGGGTTAGGGTTAGGGTTAGGGTTAGGGTTAGGGTTAGGGTTAGGGTTAGGGTTAGGGTTAGGGTTAGGGTTAGGGTTAGGGTTAGGGTTAGGGTTAGGGTTAGGGTTAGGGTTAGGGTTAGGGTTAGGGTTAGGGTTAGGGTTAGGGTTAGGGTTAGGGTTAGGGTTAGGGTTAGGGTTAGGGTTAGGGTTAGGGTTAGGGTTAGGGTTAGGGTTAGGGTTAGGGTTAGGGTTAGGGTTAGGGTTAGGGTTAGGGTTAGGGTTAGGGTTAGGGTTAGGGTTAGGGTTAGGGTTAGGGTTAGGGTTAGGGTTAGGGTTAGGGTTAGGGTTAGGGTTAGGGTTAGGGTTAGGGTTAGGGTTAGGGTTAGGGTTAGGGTTAGGGTTAGGGTTAGGGTTAGGGTTAGGGTTAGGGTTAGGGTTAGGGTTAGGGTTAGGGTTAGGGTTAGGGTTAGGGTTAGGGTTAGGGTTAGGGTTAGGGTTAGGGTTAGGGTTAGGGTTAGGGTTAGGGTTAGGGTTAGGGTTAGGGTTAGGGTTAGGGTTAGGGTTAGGGTTAGGGTTAGGGTTAGGGTTAGGGTTAGGGTTAGGGTTAGGGTTAGGGTTAGGGTTAGGGTTAGGGTTAGGGTTAGGGTTAGGGTTAGGGTTAGGGTTAGGGTTAGGGTTAGGGTTAGGGTTAGGGTTAGGGTTAGGGTTAGGGTTAGGGTTAGGGTTAGGGTTAGGGTTAGGGTTAGGGTTAGGGTTAGGGTTAGGGTTAGGGTTAGGGTTAGGGTTAGGGTTAGGGTTAGGGTTAGGGTTAGGGTTAGGGTTAGGGTTAGGGTTAGGGTTAGGGTTAGGGTTAGGGTTAGGGTTAGGGTTAGGGTTAGGGTTAGGGTTAGGGTTAGGGTTAGGGTTAGGGTTAGGGTTAGGGTTAGGGTTAGGGTTAGGGTTAGGGTTAGGGTTAGGGTTAGGGTTAGGGTTAGGGTTAGGGTTAGGGTTAGGGTTAGGGTTAGGGTTAGGGTTAGGGTTAGGGTTAGGGTTAGGGTTAGGGTTAGGGTTAGGGTTAGGGTTAGGGTTAGGGTTAGGGTTAGGGTTAGGGTTAGGGTTAGGGTTAGGGTTAGGGTTAGGGTTAGGGTTAGGGTTAGGGTTAGGGTTAGGGTTAGGGTTAGGGTTAGGGTTAGGGTTAGGGTTAGGGTTAGGGTTAGGGTTAGGGTTAGGGTTAGGGTTAGGGTTAGGGTTAGGGTTAGGGTTAGGGTTAGGGTTAGGGTTAGGGTTAGGGTTAGGGTTAGGGTTAGGGTTAGGGTTAGGGTTAGGGTTAGGGTTAGGGTTAGGGTTAGGGTTAGGGTTAGGGTTAGGGTTAGGGTTAGGGTTAGGGGTGAGGTTAGGGGTTAGGGTTAGGGTTAGGTTAGGTTAGGGTTAGGGTTCCAGGGTTAGGG
>NW_028180819.1:0-23223 GCF_964211825.1 Aythya ferina
GATTAGTAAGTAAACTAACACAGGGGAATAATCTAAATGGTTATTCTGTAAGGCAGACCTTTCTGAAGTTATTCCAAATCAAGTAATTCCAGTTATCTCTGGAGTGAGACTTGATAAGCAGGAAAAAAATCTAGAGTTGTTAACCACCAATGTTTTCATGAGTGGAGGAGTCCATGGTATGCTATCAGCAGTCTCTTGACATCCCAGCTGGGGTGATTGCTCTATGTAATGATGTGGAGAAGAGGAAAACTCTGCCAGCTCATTTTTAAGAGTATGGGTAAGGATGGCTGGAGAACACCACAAGGTCTTGATGCTTTCAGCAACCTCACCGTGGGGAGAGGAAAAAACAACAATGACAAAAACACACCAAAGCCACAATATCACTTCTTTATTAGAAAATATGAGGTTTTTCACCCATTCAGTTTATGAATAGTGACTGCTAAGATCACATGTCAGTGTGGTCAGGGAGTTCCATATTTAACCCAGTAGTAGTCTGTGGTGTGCTCTTGAAGCTGTGTCGCTGGGACAGGTCCTTGCCTGTGGGAATTAAAATGCTCTCTAGAAACTGAGATGCCTTGTGTTGACAAAACCTTTATCAGTGTGAACTCTCACCAATTTCTTCATCGAGGTGACTGCTGGGTGAGCAGGTTTGGCTTCAGCTGTGCCAAAGAACAAATCCTTGATTCATTAAAAAATGTGTTTAGAATGTAACATATGAAAGGGGGCATTTTACTGTTTGTGTATACACAAACATTGGATGCTGCCAGATCTCTCAAACTCAGTGTATAAAATGTGATCTATGCTGTATGTAGTTCCATATAAGTTATTAGCATTATTGTCATACACACAGTTAGACGCAGTGCTCTGTAGAAGGGTTGCAGGTGTGTTTGGCTGAAGCTACACATTGCAGACCTGCTTTCTATCACCTTGGTCTTTGTGTTGTCATTTATATCAGCGCAAGTAGGTGTAAACTGCTGCTAATTCAGGGAGGTGGCAACGTGCAGAGATGAGAGAATCAGACCTTATAGAGTATTGCATATCTGCAATGCTCTGTATAGCACTGCAAAATATGTTCCCAGCATATTTTTCTTTCAGAGCACTTTTCAAATAAATAGATGCATCTTGTTTTTCTTTGTCTTCCTTCTTTGATGGAAGAATGTACAGTCATGTTACCTTTTTTTTTTTTTTTTTTTTTTTTTTTTGAGGACCTCAGTTATAGTGCTGAAAACAAATGCAAAACGAGCACTTATGGATTAAAAGTTATTCTTGTTCACTTTTTCTTTTTCTTTCTCCTTAAGAGAGAGCATCCTCAGTTTTGAATGGCGTATGGACCAAAGCCCCACACATTCCATTGTGAAGGTATCACTAATGATGTGCTAGTTCTCAAGGATGTACCAGAGTGCTGCAGCTAACACCCGATAACACTGCTCACTCCAGTGCTGGCACACTTTGCCTGCTGAGTGTAAAATCTCTCATGAAACAGATCTGAAGCAGTAAGTGGGGATCTGCATTGACTTGCAGGACCACGAGGCAAGTAGCACAAAAATCAGTTCTTGCTCATACTTCTCTTCTATGGAGGCTAAATGGATGTCTTTGAATGTCTTGTTTTTTTCCTTGTTTCCTGCAAACGGCAAATACAAGTGTTACTTGTGTTATGAGTGCATAGCAATTTTCCTTTTTAAAGCAAAATAGTTAAGCATTTGGGTAAGATTTTCCTTTTCCTTTTTCCCTCCCCCCCCCTTTTTTTTTTTTTTTTTTTTTTTTTTTTAACCAGAGAGCAATAAAAGCTGAGTTCTTATGTCCTGTGCTCAAGACTTTAATAAAGACTAAGGGACTTTTTAACACCTTTGCTCTGAGACTGAGCTTTCCTTAGCTTTTGTTTTGTCAGAATGGATGCACACATGTAAAGTACTGAATGGCTGTGTAGCACAGTGTACATTTGACAAAGAAATATGGGGGGGCATGCTTGTGAAGGTTTCTGGAAATAATTCCTCTTTCTTGTTTTAATTCCTGTGTGAGGGCTGTGCTGGTATTCTGCAGGGAGAGTAGTGCTAGGACTTTGTTGTTTACAAGGTACAATATATTGCTAACCTGGGGCACCAGGCCAGGAGGCTGGTATGGCATTCTCTTTGCTCAGCTGGCCTCTTGCTTAATCCGCCTTCTGTAACTGGGATGTTTCTAGTTACTGTCTGTCTCAGTAGCAGTTTGTGTTGTACTGTATGGTCAGAAAGACACAGACAAGATTGATTGTAGGCTTCTTTAATTAGAGCAGTCAGAAAAAGGAGACAGATAGTTTGTGGCACACAAACTCTACTCCAGACTAATACTAATCTTTCAATTTGAAGAACTCCAAGTGTTTAGGACTGTGATTTTGAAAAATCTGTAACTACATAACATTTAACCTGATAGTCATGGGAGACTTAAAACTTCAGACATGTTTCCTCCTTGATCTCCTCATCCTGTCCTTACTAAGTTTTGAGGCTAGCACCTTGAATGGAATCTGGTATCCCATTTAAGAGTCCATTATATTTTGCCAGCTCTTACACAGGGAGTTCAGTGACTCATTTTTGTCCAAAACAGTCAGAAGTGTCATTCAGTTTTGATTGGATGACACTAAAAATGGGAAATCTATTGGTTTGTGCTGCTAATTTGCAATTAATTAGTGGTTAATGATGCTCTATGCTTGAAGCTTATGCTCTGTTGTTTTTTTTTTTTTTTTTTTTAATTATTATTTTATTTATTTATTTATTTTTCCCTGATACTGCCATCTATTAATTGTTCTTATTTTTGTTGACTTTCAGGCATAGTTCAGTATTTGTAATGCTTCCCCTAATGGAGCTATTTACATCCTGGTGTCAATTCACTTTTCATTTTGTTTCAATCAGCTAAATTAAGTATACTTTAAAAATCTCTCACTGTGCAATATTTTCTTCAGCCAATCAGAAATTGAGTCAGAAGGAAACCAAACACAATCTTCTACATTTTTTTTTTGTAACTTTTTTTTTTTTTTTTTTTTTGGTCAGAAATATAGAAATATGTTCCAGGAGTACCAGTGTGCAGAGATGGAAAACCTGTTGCATCTCTTAGTTACCCTCTTTCCTGTTCTGCTAAGGATCTCATTAGCCCTTCTTTTCTCAGGACATCGTCAGGAGTCCTTGATGCATTTCTCCTCTTTTATTATCCCCAGTTCCTTTTCAGGGTTGTTCCCAGCTCTGCCACTAAAGCCTGCATTCCTGTCTCCCAGCAAGGAGTGGGGCTGTACCACAGCGCCTGCTGTCAGCCCGACCCATTCAAGTAAGTAACCCAGATGACTGCCATGGTCTGCCTTTTCCACCTCTTCATCATCACACCAATTTGTGTTGCCTAAAAGCTTATGCAGAGGCAACACTGTATTTCCTTTTGGGTCACAGAACAGTTTTGGGCTGCTGCACGCTGGTGTTTTTCCTGGGACAGGCCAGATGAATGGTGGGTTTTATTCTGATTAAAACAAAATCAAACTAAACAGCAAAACCAACCAAACACACCACCTTTTGTGATCTCTGGGGATGTTTGCATGCATGGGAATGGACAATCACTTTTCATCTCCACCATGCTCAATGGTAGCTGAGATATGACCTAGGTCTTGCCTGAAAGCTGTGTTGTACATTGGTGTTGTACCCATGTACCTCATACAGCACTGAGGAGCCATAAGAAGTAGAAACCATCAGTTTCAGTACAGGGCCTGTTCAGAGGGCTGGCAGACTTTCTGCAGCAAGTTTCCACACAGTCACCAGAGCATAGGCACCTCCTTCCTTCTGAGATGGCTTAGGGGTACCCCAGGTAGCTGCATTGCACCTTATGCCATTCGTCTTTCAGGATGTCACCTGAAATAAAGCAGGACACCTCTGTTGAGGTGACTGGATCAAATCCACTGCTTTGTGCACTCAAAGTCACTGAAAATATGTTGGTTGCAAGGGACATCTGAAGGTTTCTAGTCCAATCTCTGCTCCAAGACCAGCCAACTTCAAATCTAGATCAGGTTGCTCAGGATCTTTTCTAGTCAAACTCACCTTTCTAGACATAGACATAGCAGTTCTGAATCTGCTGTCAAGTGCATCTTTACTCAGAAATTCATAGGGAAATTTTATATCAGATCCATTATAAAATCAAAGTGTATTGCATCTATTTAGCCAGCCTAACATTTCTCACAAAATGCTGACTGCATACATTATTTTTATTTAGTAAATCATTGTATTAGACTCTTTCATCTGAGGGATTGTAAATTGTTAGAGGCATTGATACAAAGTTTTGCTTGAAACTCACCATCAACTGATGCAAATCAAACCTATGTCATGGCTGAGGTTTCTTTTGTTGTCTCATTCATGAACTTTTGCACTGTTGGCCTGTGTCTAGAAGTGAAAATGTGCAAATACCTTACTTTTACACTGTCTTCAGCAGGGCAAGAACCAGGCATTTCTCAAACACTAGCACAGTGTTTCTGAGAGCTGCAAGGAGCAGCTGCTTGACCAGCAGTGATTTGAGACAGATGGAGCAAATGTCTGGAAAGAACAGTGACACAATGCAATAGAATGACTGTAGGTCTCATGCAAGTGTAATAAGCACCTGGAGTAATAGTGTCCTCTTTTTTTTTTTTTTTTTTTTCCTCCCCGCCCCCCCCCCCGGTTCTCTCTACTGAAGGGGATTAGATTGCCTGGGAAGGCTTTAAATCCAAGCCCTTGCATTTCAATTCTTGGCCTCTGAGTCAGATCTTGTATTTTCACATATAGCTGTCCTTCATAAAAGATCTCAGAAAGAACCATGGTAATTTACAAGCCAGTAAGAAAATATCAAAAAATCACTTAAGGAGTGTTTTTATTTATTTTGCTATTAATAACCAGCATACCACTGATGCTGTAAGTGATGGGTTGGTGCTACAGCTAAACTGATATAGTAACTATGGCTTCCAAGTCCTGCTCTCCCTTCCTATCCTTGGCCTCCTGCTAGTGCTTGTTTAACAACAAAGTGAGTCAGTTCAGAGAGCTCAAACATACAAATAACAACAAAATCACTTTCTAAAGTGTTTCTGTTCTTTCTGCTGTGTTGCCCTCTTTAATTGCAAACTGGGCCAAGACTGTAGTTTCACAATAATGTTGGACTGATGTAAGTATGTGCTGTGTAAAGGAAAGGTGTCTTCCTGAGATCACCCCTGCTTGTGCTGCTATGTGGGAGGCAGGTCTTGGTGCAGATCTGGAGGAAAATCATCTCCCTGCTCCACTTGTTTTATTTTGTTTTTCCCCCTTCAGGTTAGTTTTGAGCTGGTTTCATGATCTGGCTTACCACAGCTGTACAAATACTATGAAGAGGGTACAGGACGAACTTTAGCTGGTAACTTCTTGTTTTGGCTGAGAGAGGTAGTGGAAGGGCTACTTCAGCTATGCTCATGTAAATCTGCACCCATTTCACTGACACTGAAGCATTCATTCTGTATTTACGCTTGAGTAAATGAGATCAGAAGCCAGCCTAATGGAAAGAAAATGTAGGAAAAGGGAAGAGAAGTAAGGAAAAAACAGAATGTGGTCCTCTTCGGGAATCTCTTTTTTTTATTATTATTATTTTTTATTTTTTTTCCCAAAGCAACGGAGCTTGACCTGATATAATCTCTAACAGTCCTACGTATTTTGTTAGCTACCTTCTTCCAGGTTTAGATGAACTTTAATATGGCATATCTAGAGGCAAATGCACCATTGTGAGTTGAATATCTCATTTAGAAAATACATCCTTACTTTGTTTTGTTTCTTATGCTCACAACGCTCAGCTAAAACAGGAGGATCAGTATGCTGCCAGCATCCACCTCGTCATTGTAAACACACAAAGCCCCAAAAAGAAACCGAGCAAATATTTCCTAAGGTAAGTGTGAAAATCTCAGCCCTCGCTGGGCCCTTTCAGATGAATTTTTCTGTACAGTTACTAAGCTGAGTATATGGAAAAAAAAAAAAAAAGACCATGTTTGTTGGTAGTTTTTTCCAGTGGCCTTACTGGAGTTGCCCTTGCTAACCATTGTTATACAGAGTTACTTGTGTCAGTGGGTGGTTTGGTTAAGCTTGGCTTCAGAGTTCTCAAGATCTGGCTTCCTTGTAGTTAAAAATTGAACAGCCTTCATTATTGCTTTAAAACACAATGATCATCTGAGACTGAAAGTGGTCTGCTTGATGTATAGACTGTAGTTGTTGACAACAGGAAAAAAAGAGAAACTCAGCTGGTTAATTTGTTTCTTACTAATGTGGTGCTGTATTATTTGCCTTCCAAGGTCCTTAAATGAAATATTTTTCAAACATCAGCTCATCAAGCCTCTGTACAGTCCATAAAATGTTGTATCTGGTGTTGTATTTAAACCCAACACATAGTGAAATGCATTGCAGAGTCTGGGACATCATTTGAAATAACCAGGTGAACTTAAGAAAGCTTAATTGAGATATTGTGACATAGCTAAAAATCTACTCTTCTGAACAGTGCTGGGGGAAATGTAGCAGAAAGAGGACCCTGTTTGTTACAGATTTTCTTCATTCACCTCTCTAGGACAGTAACACTTTTGCTCACCATGCCTGGGAGCCCTTGTTCCCTTTGATCACAATCTCACAGGCTTGCAGTTTCACTTCTCACTCCTGCCGCTCACTCAGAATTCCTCCCGCATTTCTCTGCAGTTTGCCAGCTCAGAGAAGACTTATCCATTGTCATATTATCACAGATTTATTGAGTTTTAAAGTTCTTTAGTATTTCTTTGATTAGAATTGACAAAAAAGGGAAAATTAAGAAATAGGATGTATTTATGCCCCATTTGAACTCTGATTTTCACAGTGTTTTGATTTGCTGTTAAATTTCACGTGCTTTCAGCATTTTGTTAATTTTAAAATTGTTGCAGTTTTGAAAATTATATTTCAATTTAAAAATAAAAGCACAAACTTGTCTGTAGTTGTACACTTGTTTTGGTTATAAGCTGGCCAGTTAGAATGCAAGGAAACAATGCAAAACCCAAATATTTGTAATTGAAAGTTTGTAAACACATTTATAAAAATCAGGGTGTACTGGAAACTTCTAACCAATCCTACTGGCTTACATGGAGAACAAGAAGCAGGCTAGCCTGGATAGCCTCGTGCTCTGTTCAGGTTCAAAGAGGAAGTTTAACCTTGCACCACATTGTGCCATGCCTCATTCAGCCTTAGGGTTTGATTAGCCTTTGATTTCAAAATAAGCAGTCCCATGTCATGAGAATTTAACTGGAATTTAATGTTGGAATAATATGAACAAGCTTGCAGAAATCCAAGTTTGATGCCACAAAAGTACTTAAGTCAAAATGTGTCCCACCAGTACCCTGATACAGATGAGAGATGGCAACAGGAACAAAAGTTATTCTGCCAGCATGCAGCATTGATGAATATTATGTTTTAAGTAGCCTATAGGATTTAGTAAGGCTGCAGTACAGCTGTTTGTGGCACACAACTCATCCCCATGTAGCTCGTGGCTGGGAGCTGCAGCTGCCACTGCCCTTAGCTGTGCTGGGGAAGGCAGAGCTATGGCTGGCAGGGAAAACCCTACAGAGTGGTCTCAGTTGGATGTTCAGCAGGTGAAGTCAGTGTCCTTAATTGCTGGTGGAGAAAAGGTGAGCACGTCTGGAGGTGCAATGCCTACTCCTTGAGGCTAATAGTCAGCTTTGTCAAATTGTGACCCAAGGCATTTTGAAAGGGATTAATGCAGCAAAAATCAGGATGCTGCTGGTGGCACTTGCTGTGGCTGGCAGAACCCAGAGAAAGAGGAGGAAAAAAAAAAAAAAAGAAAAGAAATTGGGAATCTCAAAATAAAGAATCACAGAATTCTAGAGAAAAGTGGAACACACACAAAAAAATATTAATCTAAGATGCATCTATTGCCTCAATTATTTTAATATTTGAGCACCTCATGGTCCTGATGATTGTTCGCTTGTTTCATTGCAACCCCTTGTTGTGAGATGGGTGTTATATACTATCCCCATCAGAGAAAAGAGTTGTGGTACAAAAGGACTGTAGAGCATGCCTGGGACACTGAAAAGACCTGTCCCAGAGCAGAAGATTTACCATGGTATTCTGCAGTACCTGCCCACCATGCCCAAAATCCCTTGACTTTTAAGTTTCTCACATGCATTTTTAAATTTTCTTCTGAGACCACAAAAGACTGTCTCAGCCCTCCAGAGCTGGGCCATGTGACTTCTGGTTGGAAAGACTTTGGGGGCATTGCAGACATCATTAAGAAGGCCAGTTCATGGAATTTAGATGGCTTCTAAGAGTAAAGCAAAAGGTATTGAGATTTGTTGAGTTTAAAAGATTTTGTTTCTCACACTTTGCTAAAATGTATCTGCTCACACAGAAGGAGAGGATATTAGTCTGCAGGATGGATATCTAAAGATTACTCTGGCCATCAAAGGAACCTTCAAAAGCAATTATTCATGAGCTCACCTTACTCTTCCTTCTGGCAGCTGGGAAACAAGTTTCTAGCAAAAACATATAGAGTTGTTACCTTCACTATATTTCTTTCTCTATGTCAGTCCTGTGCTTTCTGTCAATTGTTCCTGAGGTTTTGAATTTTATTTTTGTTTTGTTTGTTTGTTTTTGGATACAGACTCACCTTTGTGGAGACCTGGGATGAGCAGTTTGTGTTATTTCCATGCAGAACTTTTCACATCTATTAGTGGAAGAGAGGAGAGACAACATCTGACGTATACCAGCCTTTGTTGTCAGAACTGGACTTAGGAGCAGCACAAAACTTATCACAATATTCCCTAACGTCCTTAGTCAGACACCTGATCCAAATTGTGTTTGTCAGCAAAGTCATGCAATGTTAGTTCTGAGTAAGAGTTTTAACTGCAAGCATGGAAAAAAAAAAAAAAAAAAAAAAAAAAAAACACCACTAAATTCTTCAATTGCAGACAACAGGGTCAATTCTGGTTCCCTCTGGCCTTTTTAAAAAGAAATGTCCTGCTATTTCACAGCTTCAGATGCCACTCAGTAGCACAACCAAATGCTGAAGTGGTAGCAGAGGCGTAATGCTCTTGGTTCCGACTCATTTATTGTCAGCCTGTATTTTTTTTTTTTTTTTCTCTTCAGGTTTGTGATTTCTTTTGTTTGAGTTTCTGGAGATTGTTGCATCAGAAAAGGCTGTTTAGGGAAATTGTGTATTAGGGGAAAAAAAATACCCAAACAGGTCAGGAGCCTGAACTTCATCTACTGCTGCTTGCCAGAGGGCGCCTGTCCATCACGTAGACGTAGATGGATATGCAGTGCAGTTCTAGAACTGAACTTGCATCTTTGAGCTTTGGGAAGTGCCCAGCAAAGCTCTGTTTTTAGGAGCTGTAGCAACAGCAATTGTAGCTGTCTTACAGAATAATGTGAAGACAAATCCCTGCTTTGCTTTTTTTTTTTTTTTCCAGTTTTATTTTATTTAATAAATGATGTAAGGATAAACAACAGAGATGACATTGTTCAGTCTGTACTAATCTGCCTCAGTAGCTCCTCTTCAACTTCTATCCTTTCACAATATGTTCCTTGCTAGCAGCTTTACTGTCTTTATTCCCTCATTAATTGTTAGCACCGAAATACTTCCTGGATTTAAAATACTGATTTTTTTTTATTATTATTATTATTTTATATTTTTTTAAGCCTAAAGATCTAAAAATTAGGGTGCTAGGGGAGCTAGGACCTAGAGGTTGCAGAAGTGTTGAAAGTCCCAGGGTTAACTAGGGGCTCAGGGATGGAGTTTAATTAGAAGCCCAAACGCAACTATTCAGGCTCTAACTCCTAGTGGGAGCTAGAGGCACTAGTTGAAGTTGGTCACTAAATATTTTGCTAAATCTGGGTGATGCTTTGGTCTTTGGGTGATCTGCAAGTTATGTCCCATCAATTCTGAACAACACAGAGTATCATGTTTCACTTGTGCGCTCTCAGAAATGTTTTCTGTAGCCTGTTACTTTCACACACAGTTTTTCCAAATCTTGTGCTTGAGTTATTTAAAATTGCTCTTTGGTGAGGCTGCAGATCAGCTGTGTACCATTCAGACAACAGTGTTTAAAATAAAGCAGACATTTAAGTGATTTTCATAAGCTAAGAGTTTTAGTTATTTCTTACTAAATTGTTCAGGTATTTCAACAAGAACGGCAAACTGTTATGCTTTGTCACTTTTTTTATTTTTTTTTTTATTTTTTTATTTTTCCCAGCAGTTGGTCCTCTCTCCCTTCATCGCTCAATTGTAAATGGTGCAGGAGTTCCAGATTAAAGCTTATGACATAACTGAACCCCTGATGATTTGACTTCTGTTTTCCTCTGCTAAGGTCACATAGCCAGAGCTGGCTGCTTATCACTGAGTACGATCATTAAATGATTTAATGGGGGGTTAAATGAAAAGTAAGAATTTTCATACTAGTGTGATACAAATCGTGTGTCCAATTAAAGCCTCAAAGCATTTTTTAAAAGCTATATAAAAGGTGAATCATTTCTGTAAACAGCCCTTAAAGTGAAAACCCAACACCTTTGCTGTGGGAGAAGTAATATGATCTCGAATACCTTTGCAAACAAAGAGTCACTTGCCTTCTGCAAGTTGCTCTCTCTTTTTTTTTTTTTTTTTTTTTTTTTTTTTTCAGCGGCTCAGCATGGGGTGCCAGAAAAATCATTAACGGGCCCATCTTGCACTTCTGTCTTTTCCACACCTGCGTATCACGATCCCTGCTGTAACTTTATGGACCGTGAGGAGGCAGGTTTGACGCCATGAAACACAGGCTCCGCTAACAGCTGCAGGATGGGCAGAAAGCCAGACAGTAAAATGTAAAGAGGAGGAAGGAGAGGGATCACCTTTGAAGTTTACAAAAAAGCATGACTTTGACCACTTCCTTTTTTAATTAGCTGTCTCAGGTACATTGAGCTACTGGCCACCAGCTTGAATGTGAAGGGGTGGGGGTTTGTTGGAAATGCTGATGGTAATACTGTAAGCTAAATGTGTGGCTTCGTTTGTACATGACTATTATTTTATCTTTTTAATTATTTTGTATTTTTTTTGGGGGGGGGGGGGGCTAAGTTTAACATGCTAGCATAAACATCAGGGAAAAGAGCTTATTCCATTTGGGAATGTGTAAACTAAAGCTAAATTCTTCATTTTTCAAGTATGAAAAAATGGCATGAACACAGTGTTTAAAAGTTAGGATTTTGATCACACTCTAGCCAGAAAACTTGTAATTCCCGTGCCCATAGCACTCATAATGCACCTAGTTACATGCGTAGAACTTTTTGTTTGTTTGTTTATTTTTTATTTATTTATTTTTATTTTTTATAAATGTATGTAGAGTTAACTTTTGGTCAATATCCATGCTATCTCTGGGAAAGTCACTTTTGTTTTTCTTTACTGTAACTGAAAGCCTAATCTGAGGGGTCATGCAAAAGAATTGAAGTCACTTAGGAATCAAACTTTCCTGTCTTCAAGAGGCAAAAAGTTCATTTTGAACTAGTATGTTCTTAGTACTTTTTATTAACATTAATGTGTGTTTAGGGAAATGGATAAAGGGAAAATACAAACTGTAGTTGTCTTCTATGTAAGAACTACATGCATTTAATTTATAAGACAATAAATCAAGAGTAAGTACATTTTACTTTCATATTTTACGTTAGGGTTAGGTCCTAATACATAGCAGTGTTTTTTCTAAGATGGACCTTTCTGAGGACTGAAATGCTTACAAATAAACATGCTTTAAACATAAGAAAATCTACACGTGCCCATATAGGGATGTATAGTTGTTGATATTAAATCAAGATTTTCTTGTAAGGAGGATTCAAATTATTTGCATGTTCTTGCCTGTGCAATGATAGTGATGCTTTGCACTAGGTGTTGAGATCTATATGTTGAAAACATCTTATGTTTCGTATGCTACAAATTTGGCAAAGGCATTCTACTACATGTGTAGTCAGTACTCCAAATGGAAGACAGAAACCAGAAAGAAAAAAAAGGAAGCCAAATGTATTTTGAAGTGTCTCCAAAAAGGTCCTCCAAAAAAGCAGATGCAAAAGATATCCTAACTGATAATTTTAATAATAAATAACACTCTAAAAATTCAGAACAGAATGAGCTACATGCCAGGCTGAGAAGTTGTATGAGGTGAATAAAAGAAAATGCATTCAATTCCTGATTACATTCAGTGAATGTTGTTCAAGCTTTGGGAAATTTATTTTGGAAGATACTGGAGTTACAAAAAATCTTTCAGAACAAAGGAAAAAAAAAAAAAGGCAACAAAATGATCTATTGTCCTGCTACTGTCCTGCTGTAAAGTGCAGAGTGATCTCACAGTAAAGTCCAAGGGTGCAGTGTCAATGATGTGAAATTTTATTGTGGTTTGTAACTGTAGTAGTCTGCCTGGGTCTCTTCCCCTGCTTGAAAGAGAGGGGAAGAGAAAAAAAAAAAAGAAACAGAAAGAAAGGAAAAAGTCACATTGGATATTGGCATCCAGTAGAAATGTTTCAGCTTTAGCCAGGAGTTGAATCAGGTCTGCTGTAGCAGGGTGTTTTAAAAACTTTGAAGAATGGGAAAGAGAGCACCAAACTGTGTTGTGTTATACACAGCTGGTTGGTATAAATTAAAAAATACTTGAAAGTCTTTTTTTTTTTTTTAATGTTTCTTCATGTGATGTTTTTAAACAGAAAATTTTAGAGACTGTTTTAACTCATGTTTTTAAGCTGTAGTTGAAATACATAATTCTGTATATCAGAGAAAAAATAGTATTTTTTTAAATAGATGTAAATTAGTCTACAATATTTATTTTTACTTAATCTATTTTTAATAGAGTATAATATTTGTGTGTTCATTTATGTTTGTTTTTCTGTCTCTGGATTTATAAGTTAACAGAAAAGCATAAAAGAACATGCAGACAGATGTATCCTTCTAGATGATACATCTCACGACATAGGACTGATGCTATTTTTAAAATTTATTTTAAGATCAGTGACTAAGTAAACTTCATGATGTTTTCAGAAATCAGAAAAATTCTGTAGACTAATGGTCTTTAAAATTCTATCTAGTGTTCATTGGTTGATGCATTATTTACTTAGCATAAAGAGAAAATGCTGATATCATAATATAATAGAGTATAAACACACGACAGCTTTTTGTAGAGGATGGTAGAATAGAAGGGATGAGGGCTTCAGAAGATATTAACTGCAAATATTAACAGCATTTTTTTAGGCTTACTAGTTTATTGGGATCAGAATTGGAAAGTACATGAAAAGATAATCTAGTCCATTCCCCTGCCCAGTGCAGCCAGATAACACCTACTAACTTCTGACAGATGTTTATCTAACTTTTTGGGGTCCTGGTATTCCTGTCAAACATTGACTTAGAGCCCCCACTCCTTAAAATTAAAATATAGTTCTTAATCTGGAATCTGAACCTTCCTCCCTCCTTACAGCTTAAACCTATTTCTTTTTGTATTTTTCCCCTTGGAATAACAAAATAAATAGATAAACTATAACTTCATTTCTGCAGGTTTGCGGTATTGCAGTACCATACTGCCTTCACTCTTTCTAAGCTAAGCCCTCTTTTCTAGACCTCTGTTCATCTTCATTGCTCTTTTCAACTGTTCTGTATCTGTCTTGAAATGCCTCACACACAACTGGACGCAGTACTCCCCTTGAAGCAGTAATGCAGCATGTAATAGAAGGGTAATGTTTCATGATTTCCAGGCTGGGCTCAGACTTTTAGTTACTCTTCCAGTGTTTGGCTTTGCTATTCTTGCAGCCTTCTGCAGCTTTCTTTTCTGTAGAGTTCGCTATCTAGTCATCTGTTTTGCATCTTCATATAGTGGATCAGTCTTGCCCATGTGCACTATCTTGCATTTGTCTTGGGATAGCCTGCCACTTCTTCCAGTTTGTCAGAATCACTTTGAATTCAATGCCCAGCTTCCTGGTAGTCTCTTCCCACTTGGTGTCATTCACAGGTTTAATAAATGCATCCGCTATTCACTCACTGAGGTCACTGTGTAATATATCATGGACTCACTATAAGATTAATATATGAGGAATATAAAGTAATATACTTTGTCAAAGGACTAAAACTGTCTACTGGTCCTATTAGTAATCCTTATAATACTAAATCAGGAGCTACAATGGTGAAATGTATGCATGTGCAAGGAATGATGGCCTAGAAAAAAATAAGGAATTGGGAAGTAATAGGATGAAAAGCAACGAGATCCACCTTTCTGTAGAAATACAACCCAATTTCCTAATAATGTAGTATTATGTCTAGTAACAGAACTAGATGTTGGAGATGAGAGAAATAATTCTTCCATTGAATCTAGGGTCACTTTCCCATGTGTCATAGTTCCCAGGGATTTATGAATGTCACCAGAGTAAAAGTCTCATCCCCACCATAGTTTTCCTGTTTACTCTGAATTAGAGATTGGGTGATGACTCTGTTGCTGTTACCAGCTGACTGCCTTTTTTTTGTAGTGACATAAAGGGGAATCTCTTTAAGCTACTCTCAGGTGAAGCATAACTGATATTATGACTCATTTTTCACTCTCAGGAAAGTGGAACAGAATTCTGTGATGTCTGATCAGAGAGATTACTTTTTGTGTGGGACCACAGAAATACATTTATTATTCTTTTGGTACCTTTCAGCCCAAGCAACATGGAATCACTAAGTCCTACAAGTGAAGGTGACCAAGTTATGTTTGGTTTGGGGACTGCACAGGAATTCCAGCAAATGACAGGGAAAAATAAAAAAGACGAAAAAGAAAAAAAAAAAAAAAAGTGGTTTTCTTTCAAATCAGCACTGAATGAGTAGATAGAGAGTGTAAGCCACCATGCTTTTTCACTGTGTGATACTTTGAATGAGCCTTCACAAAGGTTTTCTTCCTCTTTAAATTTAAATCGTTGTCAAATTCTTCCTAAAGTTAAGAGCTGCAAGATTTGATTAGATGAAGGCGGCCCACTGTACACTGAAACACAGTAGACAGGTTGCAATCCCTACTTATCCTGTTGGGCTCACTTAACTTAGACTCTTCCTATTTCATGATAATCCAAATATTGGATTATGTCCCACAGCTGCAGCTTTCTTGTCTCTCTGAATTGCAGAAAAGACCACACCAAACTCAGGAGGAAGTGAGTTCTCTCGGCAAATCTTCATCTCTGTTACCAACGTGCACACTCATTCCCTCAAAAACAGAAAAAACACCACTACTGGGAAAAAAAAAAAAAAAAAAAAAAAAAAAAAGTTTATTTGAACTCTTGTAATTATATCTGTCTGGGAGAACAACCAAGGTGTCAAACTATCAAAGTGAAATTCAGAAAAGTCAAGAGCAAGTAGAGACTTGAAGGGGCAAAAGGGAAGTAGAAAAAAAATACCCTGGTCTTTATCATGGTAATAGTAATGAAGCCAAGCTGAAAAAGCCCAGACAATGGGCTGAGTTACTGTACTATAAACTACTTCCTGCCACTGGGCTTCACAAGTCAACTTTACTAAGCTGATTAGGGAACTACAGAGCCACTAGGGTTGTTTCAGACTCAAGGGGAAGCTTGTCAAGCATTAGGATTTGTGTCAATCAAAGCATTTTGGTTTACTCTTGAGAAATGAAAGAGAAGAAAAAACTAAAGAACTGAACCGTGCTCTGTGGTTTACTGTTTACAGATGGGGATGTTTGGGTGGGCAAAACAACATTTCTTCTGCTGGAGAGCCTCACCACAGGGGGCTGAGTGTCCTCACACACTGGCTGGTTTCTGTGCCAGCTGGGCTTGTTAGCAATGTGTAGAAGGTAGCACTTAGATTTCTTTTGTGGTCTCCCTCTCCAAGTCTACAAGCTAGTTTTGTGCTTGGGAACACCCTGGGGAGAGATGAGCTCTGTTCCCAAATCGGTCAGTGAAAAATGATTTTGCAGCCCGTGTTCTGGGAGCACTGGAGGTTCCCTTTCTGGTAAGCTGCCTTGTAAGCTTGCTGCCTCTGTGCATGCATATCCCTTCAGGGCATCTAGCCCTTCAGGGATGCAATCAGGCTTCTAATCAATTAGGCAAATTGACTGCAGGGTTAAGCTATTTCCTATTCATGGCAGCAAACCTGGGTTACATTAACTCCATATTTCCCACGAGTCCTGATCGTCCCCACCTTGGTGTCTATTCAGATGCTTGAAGGACAAAATTATGAAAAAGTGTGATTTTCTACTAACAATGGCCACGCTCTGTTACTGCAAAAAGTAAAATAATTTAGGCAAGAGTGGAAGACTTTTAGCAACCCTTTCAAAGGTTGTTTTAATTTGGATTCAAAGGTGAAGGGAGAAATATTTCAGTAAGCAGATGTGGGAGCATTTTCTATTTAAATCTCACTCATGCAAAGATGCTGTACCTATGAGCAGTCATATCGAAGTCTGGACAATTGTTCATGGAACTAGTTCTGTGTATATTTAAATCTGTAGGTGCTACATGTGGTTATGCTGTGTTACGTATGGAATGCAACTTTAAACAGTCCTGAGGATACAGGTTCCAGATGAAAGCTAAGCAGCACTTTCCCTCTCTGTAGCAAAGGCTTATTTTTATCAGGCTTTGCAAGGAATTCTGCATAAACAAGTCACTGAAGCCTTTAAGACTCCTGGTAGGTGCAGGCTTATTGAAGGGTCAGAGCTGTAGTATGTCAAGTCAGTTCTTCTTCAACATTATTTTGGATACACCAACCTATTGTTTTTATGGATTATTTCCAAAGATGACATCAGGCTACACTATTGTGTCTGATTTAATTTGCTATTCCAATCCAATAGTTTTATTCAGTATCACCTCTTGCCTACCACTACCTGCAGGACACAAATACTATTGCAAATGATACTGTAATCAGTTGCCTTTAGCGTACTGCTGAGCAGCCCCCCAAGCGTGTGGTCTGGGTTCAGTTCTGCTTGTGTTACTACACAATTCTGCCAGTTGCATTAGGCTTGCTCTAGTGGAAGACAGAACAGAAGGTGCTGTGTTAACATCAGCTAATTACATATTAAAAATGGATCCTGTGTTAAGATTTCTGAAGTCCTTTAAAGTCTAACTCCTGTGGCCTTAGCTTACAGTTGGTCCTCAAGTCATGTAATGACTCATTAGAAACAAAACAGATTTTTTATGTTATTATTTTTTGTACTAGATGTGTTTCCTTCAGGAGACAAGAAAGCAACTGAATTCATATATAAAAGCAAAGTTAAAAACTCGATGACTTGGCCAGAGTATCAAATTTTAGAGGATGTCATATTCACACTTGTTTGCAAGCATTTCTTGTGGTTTTTCCATTTGAAAAAATGATGGCAAGGTTGTATTCATGGTTGTTAATCAGTGAATACCCAAATGATGGAAAAAAATAAATTCACAAACCTCTGGTCATTAAATAAGCTGACTGTACTGCTCCCATGTTAACCATGTACTCAACAGAAGAAAGAGACAAACCAGTATGTACATAAAAAGCTGATTAAACTTCAGCTTTATTTTCCTACATATGACAACAATTTTTAGCAAAGCAGTGTTGTAAATTTGCTGTTTCATGTTCTGTGTTGCATGAATGAAGATGTTTCTGTTTGACTCAGATGTCTTAGAGAGAGAAGACCACATTAACACTTAAAGAAAATCCCAGTTATATTGATTAGATCATTGTATTCCCATCTCAAAGTCCTTCTTTTCAATTACCAGAGCAATACAATAGAAATGTAATGCATATTGATCTAGGACCGTGAACTTGGAGGATCCAAGTGATAACCTGC
Source organism: Aythya ferina (assembly GCF_964211825.1). Classification (NCBI taxonomy): domain Eukaryota; kingdom Metazoa; phylum Chordata; class Aves; order Anseriformes; family Anatidae; genus Aythya; species Aythya ferina. The sequence continues at coordinate 17,756 of NW_028180819.1, forward strand.
ATTTATTGTGACTAAAACAGTCTTCTCCTCATGGAACCAGACTCGTCATTAGGAAGCTGATGGACCTCCTGGCAAACACCTTTCTAAAACTTCTAACAAACACTTAAAAATACAAATGGCTTTCCTGACAGTACTGTTGTCTCCTTAAGATGATGAGCAACTTTAGGAATCTAAGTTGTTTAAAATTTATACCTGATTGTTGTATTATTCCCTGAAGAGGGAGAGGGGGAACTGTTTCCATACTTGAGCTCTGATGAAGTATTTGGTTTCATGGTACAAGAGCCCCAGTCCTCCAGAAATGCAGCAGACCACTTGTAACACTGATAGAGAACCATTCCTGGCAGTGTGTGCAGAGGTGCAGTTCTTCAAGATAGTTCCACAGTCAGATCCCAGGGATGCTGTAATGCATAATGGACAGTGATTTGGCAATAGTACTAGTGCCTTCTTTATATTTTTAAGACTGATGAACTTTATTGTTATTCTCCAAATATATTTCATTTGGAACAGGTGGCTGAAGTGAAACAACCAGTTTGCAGCTGTTGAAAATAATTTCCATGTCAGTGTCCACAATCTGGTTAGTAATCAAATGATGAGTTTTCTTCTATGTTTTGTTTTTTAATGGAGGGTTTACAAGGTGACATAAGAACTATAGAACCTTTCCCAAGTATTGCTTTAGGGCGGGGGACAGGAGACACATGCAAGTATGTGTGTGGGGGCAACTAAAACAAGTTGCTTCATAGTGAAAGCTTGTAGCAGACAGACAGATGGGTGCTAGATATCAGAGGCAGATTGTTTGCACACAGGAATTAATCCTTTTAATCTGTTGTGCAGTTTGGTATAATTGCCATAATGTTGAGCTCAGGACTGACACAGCAGAAATCTGGTAATACTGAGTGGCAGTTTGGGGGCAGGTGAGGACTGCAGCCTGAATGTCCTCTGGCTCTTGAGAACTAAAACTAACCAGAAGGTTTATTTTAAAAGATTCTTTGAAAAATTGCGCTTCTGGTATATCTGCACAGAATACTGGAGGGGCAGGAGTTCACATCTGTTTTCAGCAGCTCCCTGTTCTGCATGAGTACTGTTCTCTACATTGTAACTATGGCCAAATCAGGAGGTTGTGCCACTATTCAATAGTGTCATCCTTGTCTCCGTTTTGCAGATAAAAATTAAATGAAATCCACCAAAAGCACAAAGTAATACGTTTTTGTTACCCTACATAGAAATATTGTATTCTCAAGTATTAACCAGGAAAAAAAATATCAGTCTTTTTTTTTTTTTTTTTTTTTTTTTTTAAGATCTTCTAGGCTCTAAAGCTGTGGGGATTTATATCTACTGATATCTAATGTGCAGAGATAAGGCTTCCAAGCAAATGCTATCAGGATCCCGGGTAGCAAGATACGAGCTGTGGGTCCTGTGCCTTTGAAAAAATAATAAACTTAAAGTAAGGCTTAATTTCCTAAGAGAACACCAGCTTGCATGTATGAATCTATAACTGTAGTAAGACCAGGAGTAAGCTCTGATTTGTATGGTTTACCACAAAAGGAAATGCTGATTATTTACTACTAATGAAATGCATAAAAACCAAAGGGAAAATCTGAAAGTAAAGACCCATTTTGTTCAAAATGAACATCGTTTTTTTCTTTTTTTTTTTCTATATGAATGATAGACATTTGATTAAAATAGGAACCATTATTTTAAGCAATAAAAGAAAATCAATTTATAACTAAATACATATTTCTCTCTGTTAGATATAATTTTACTGAAAAGTATCAAAACCAGCAAAACCCAAGAATTGGTTCTGGTAATCTCAGATTATGGGACATCCTTGCTGAATTCATGGATGTATGGCTCTTAAAAACCAAAGCCCTTAAACACTGGTCTTTCACAAGATTCCCCTGCATGTTTCCTCTGATTACTTCTTTTATGTTGTGTGCTTAATAAGCAATGTATAGGTATTAGCTCCAAGTGTTACTCTACTAAAGCAAACCCACTCAGAACAGTGGTTAATTTAGATAGGAATTACCTTACCTATTTTTAAGTATCTACATTAAGTGTCTCATCTCCTGTAGTTTCTGGGGAAGGACAGGCATTGCAGCAGAACATTTATGCTGGGCAAGTCCTTCTGCAGTCTTCTCACTTACCCACCCTGTTACTCACGAGGAATCAATTCTGAGTTAGGCATGAATCTCACCATAGTAACTGTCAGAAATGTACTTCTTCATTCAAAAATTCCAGTGTAAAACCAGTACCTAGGCTCACAGGTGGTGGATAGCTCTAGTTAACTAATAGATGTTATCCAAAGCTGGAGGTAATGATGCATTCAATTCTGAGTACATTGTTAATTGTTATTTGATGTTTTCTAGCCATATGCAGTATCCTTCTCTTGTGGAAGTGTGGCAATGTTTTTCGTTATCTAAAACAATTATGTGTTTCTGCTGTCCCAAGGTGAATTATTTATTTCCAAGAGAATAGAAATGACCTGGTGCCGCTGAGAGACAGAGGAAAACATTTTTCCAGTTTTATCCAGAAGGAAGCAGCTGGAACAGCATTGCAAGAAGTCTTCCTTGCAAAGTGTGCAAAGTTTTTGATGAGTTGAGAAATGAGAATAACAGAGCTACTGAAATGTGAGTACATTTTCTCTGCATAATGATTTGAATCAGCCTATTTTATAGACCACAGTCATTCTTGCAGGAAGTTCTATCTAAAGTTTATTTCTACAGGAGTAATAATAGTTCTTCTGAGTAAAATGCCTATGTTCTCTCATGCAGACTGAAAGCAGAAACCAGATTTATTATAAATAATAAGATATCCAAACACCTTTTTGTAACTGTGGTTACGAACAATGTAGTTCTTAAAGTAATCACACATTCAAATACAAGTAGGTGTGAGCTTTCAGATATACTGAAAGTGAATATTCAGAACATCACATCCTGGTGTTTGCTTCTGAAGTTGAGAAAAACCTGCTGTGCAAGCCAGGATGCATGTTTTGAAAAGTCCATAACTTTGTTATTTTGAAGCCAGATTTCTTCAAACATATTTACCTTCCAGTGATGTGTGCCATTTGTGCCAACTTTGGTACCCATAAAAGAAACTGGTTTAGATTTCTTTGAATGCAGAAATGCATGCAAATACGATTTTCACAGCTCCTTTTTAGACAAATTTGTTTAGTTATTCTGAAGTAACATTTTACTAGTAGCTTCAGTTGAGGGAGAGAATGTGTGATATTGTACTAATGTAAAGAAATGAGCTAGTTAAATGAAGAGATAGAAATAAGTTACATTAGAAAATAGATATCTAATATCATTGTTTTGTACACACAGCACTATAGAGTGGACATTAAAATTAGGTCCATTAAATTCATTGTTTATAGTAAGATTTTTAAGAATAGTTTTTTGGTGTATCTTGCAGTCCAGAGCATCAGAAATCCAGTGCATTAATTTCATATGAAACAATTACTGTGCCTCTAACTCTTGAAGAGGTAGCCCTGAAGCATCCAGTGCTGATATGATGGTTCTCATTTATTCTACATCATCACCTTCAGTTCCATAAATCTGGGAGCATCAGTTTGTTGTACCAGGTTTGGAGGCTTTGTGTAATTTCTGATTAAATGAGAAGAGATTTGGGTTTGACCTTGCACTCTGGTCCAAACACAGCAACACATAGAGTCCCCAACTGTATTTTCTGTGTATAGTCTCACCCAAACTGAATTAATACCTTTTCCTTCAAAGATAGTGTTAGGTGTCTGCTTAGAATTAGGTCTGATTAAAAATGAGATTGCTCCCTTTGGAAGGACCAAAAGGAGTTCTATAATATTTTGCCTTTGTTCAGAAAGGAGAAAATGTTTCAAAATTTGTGCAATCTCCCCATGACTTATTCTGGCAATAGCAAAGATGTGTTTTGATTTAAGAAGCCCTCAGTGAAAACACTGATGTTCTTAGCTCAAAATGTGTTATTTCAGCTTGCTGGAATGACACAAAGTGTTCTGGGTCAGTTTGGTATTAATCTTTATTCTTACCATGCCCCTCTGATTTATCAGAACAGTAACTCACTTACTAGAGAATACCTCTGCCAGATGCCCACAACAAACCACTCTCCCATGCTGCACCTATTCGTGAAATCTCCAGAGCATTACCAGAGGGGAGCAATCCTGGCATCTATGCAAATACACAGTCCAGCCCAGGGAGCCCCCCTGGGAATGAGCTCCCATCCTTGTGGAATCTGGCTCACAAGCAGGGCAGGTGTTGTACTTGGCTCCAGACATTTAGACTGATTCAATAAATGGAAATATTAGGACTCAGATTTGACTTAGAAACAGATTTAAAATCTATTTTCCAGTTCAAATTAATTGAGTTCTATGAAAATCCTTACTTTCTATGAAAATACTTACTGCAAATACGGCATTTTTCTCCCTACTTAAATAAGTAGCAAAATACTGAAGTATTTTTAAGAAGCTAATATAACTAAAAAATGATGATAATGATAAATCTCTTGTTCAGGACTAATTCTATTAATGTACATGACTTAACTCTCCAATACAATGTTGAACTTGTGTTTGTTTTTTAACTTCAGGAAGCTAAATCAAGAGTTACAAATTACACTGCTAAAGAAGAAATCTCCCAAACTGGAAAAGGATGTGGAAGCTAAAAATGGTCTTTAAAGTATTCTCTAAAAGCTACATCAGGTACAGACAATATAAATACTTAGAAGTCTCAGTATTAGTGATCATCCTGGCTTTGCATGAAGATAAGAATTTTTGCTGCTATTTTATCTTCCTTTTCTGTAACAAACTTGCAAATTAACTTTTCAGAGTGGTCGGTATTACTGCAACTGAAAGCTTATACTGGTATAATGAAACAAGAATTTCTCAGTTTGAGCTAATGCACTTAAAGTACTGAAAATCACAAAACGAGAAAGTTTCTTGATTCTGTGATGCAACTAAGTTGCAAATGTTTTTCAGTTTAAGATCTTCCGTATACTACTACGTACAAGCAACAAAATCAAACATGAAAAAATAAATTAAGCTTCCAATGAAACAATATAATAAGCTTATTTGAACTCAGAAGTTTGCTTGTATTCTTGGTATGTTGAAGAAAACTCTTTGCAGTTTCATTTTACGAAAGACTTTGTAGTTCAAAATAAGTGGGCTATCTTATACTGTCAATAACTGCTTATAGAAATAAATATATCAGAGATACATGTAGCATAGGCAAGACACTACTCAGCCGTGTGAGAGAACAGGACTCTTCCAAAGAAAGAGATAAGAACACTTAAAAAAAAAAAAAAAAAAAAAAAAAAAAAAAAAAAAAGGGTCAGAGAAGGGAAAACAAAACAAAACAAAACAAAAACAACAACTCATAGATGGATCATGATTATTGTTTTCAAGTGGAAATGTTCACTGAGAGCTAGGAGTTGTAATGAAACCAAGAAGGAAATGTGTAAACCCATAAGATTTATATAGGTACCTCAAC
>NW_028180818.1:0-23177 GCF_964211825.1 Aythya ferina
AGCCTCTGTATGAAGTGTTTGTTAATGGATAGCTGAAAATCACCCTACCTCTTTCTGCAAAACAGATGATTTTCTTTCATTTAACCCATTACTGTTTGTGAAAGAGGAAGGCAACATTAAATTAGAGCTGCAGCTATCATTTGAAAACAAAATAAAACATCTTTATTGTTCTAAATTTTCTAGATTGCCCACCATCCCTGTAACTGAGGCTTGCTCCTATCCCCCCTTGTAGTAAGGGCCTTGCAATCTCTGAGCACTCAGCAGAGGTGCTGCCAGCTGGAGTCTGCTCCTAACAGCATCTAGAGGGAATGGTGAGATGGGCAGCCTCCAGGGAGGCTTCCAGCACTGGTTGGGTACCCAGAAATTACCTGACACAGATATACAGCAAGGCTATGGCTTGCTTTCTGTTTTTGAAGAGAGCCAGATTTTTTAATGCTGGTTCAGAAAACAAAACCAAACAAAACCAAACCAAAACTATAAACAAGCAAGGGTGGTGTGTCAAAATCATAAATTCAGTTCCACATTATAGATGGAATATATATATATATATATACATACACCATGCTGGCCAGTGGGCCCAGACAGATGCATATAAAACTTCTCAGTAGAGTTGAAGTTTCTGTGTATAAACCGATGCTGAAAGTAGACTTTAATTTTAAAAGCTTCTCAATTTTATTTACCCCCTAAAAACAAACAAACAAACGAAAAAAAAAACAACAACAACAACAAAAAATACACAAAACCACAGTTAAAAAGACAGTAGGTTTGACCACTGACTTTTGTTATTTCTCTCTATGGGCCAATAAGCCTTGACTCTTTTCCCATTGAGTGACAGAGCTTCAGTATCATAAAGGGAAAACATTTCTGGGATGAAAGTTTCTGCACTCCTGTGCAGGCCCTGCAGCTCTGAATGACCCCAGCAAGAAGAGAAGAAGCAAACCTGGATTTCCTGCATGTGGTGGGGAATTATTTATTTAGTAAGTCCTTCTGAATATTACCACCAATCATTTATTTCAGCCGTGTTTTAGGAGAAAATATCAAGTAGTACTGAATTTCTTGCAGAGCCTGATCAGCGTCTTCTCTGGTGGTCTCAAATACATTACCAGTGAAGATTACTATTCCACATCAAGTTTGTGGGTTATGGATGAAATTAGGTGTAAGACAGATTGCAGAAAGCTCTGTCAAACCTAAGGCCCTCAAGAGTCATACTCGGAAACAGATTTAGGCACCTGAATTTTTTCTATTCAAAGTTTTGAAGAGAAAGTTTGTTATCTTAAAAGATTGAAATGAATAGGAGTCAGGAGGGTCACAATTCCAGCATTAGGGACCTACCTTCAAGATAGCTTTTCCTCTTGGTCCTTACATACATTGCTGGGGCTCAGTTATTAGCAGTATGAGTTATCGAGGGTGACCATAAACATTTTAAAAGAACTTTTGCACAATAAGCAGTTTCTCTCCTGAGTTTCCTTGGTTTCCTTCTCCCTTAAATAATCAAAATGCTGCTGCTGTCACGGAGTGCTCTGCTCTGCTACAGATTATTTTCTACATCAGTTCATGAGTTGCAGTTCTTATGGACTGCAAATTAATCCATAGGAGTCTGTTGGCATGTGCTGTACCTCCAGGTTCTCCAGGGTATTAATTTGACTATTGATGTAGAAAATGCCAGTGGCTGTAAAGGTATATTACGCACTTTATTTTTTGTGTTTATTTTTCTGTATAATCCAGGAATTTACTTACAAACATGTAATCACCATGACTGGATGTTTAGCCTTTAAAGTAGAATAACATATTTTTCAATTTTGGGGGGATAGATTTAAAAAAAAAAAAAAAATGAAGAAAGTAAAGCACATTATTTTAAATGATTTTTCAAATGAAGCCATGAATTAATAACATAATTCTTTGTGACCTATCTCTACAGGCCGTATGTACTCTACAAAATATATACTCTAGAAAGTAGCCGTATAAAAGTCTGAATTTGTGTGGAGGACACTCAGTCCTGTTCCAAAGTATTATGACTGTTTTTAATTTCTCATAGAAACTATGGGTCTGGGACCATGAGAAACTGGAGGCCTGGGACTGATGCAGGGGAGGGGGTTAGCCCAGGTCCCACCTGTTTGGGGCCCAGAGGTTTTGGGATTTGGGAGTTAAGGAATGTTCCTGTGCTTCTGTGCACTGTGTTTTCTGCAGCTTGTTCCTGGGCTGTGCCTAGCTACAGTACTTGCATGGTTTAGTTGGGAGTGGAAAGGTGGAAAGGTCAAATATAAGTCATTGGTTTGTTTTGGTTTGTTTTTCTCTGTAAATAGGTACTGACTTACCACAACCTGTGTTTGTATTTACACAGTTAGTTTGGAAAGAACATGTTTTTTTTCCCCCCATAACTGGGAGAGTAATTGCAATCCCAAAAGGATAGAGCTGCCACCCCTCTCCTAAATAGGGAGGCTCCTGTCTGGGGATGGGCTAGGGGTCATTTGCTGGGGAGGGGGAAATCTGGCCCATAGGGGGCTCCGGGCAGCTGGGCAAAGGGGTCAAGAAATGTCATCGCCCCACTCTGCCGTGTTAAATGCTAACTGGAAAGCCCTAACACATAATTTAAATCCTTTACACATGCCACCCTGGAAGCAGAGCCTTATATGTAGAGTGCATGGGCTGTCCTATTATGGGAAATCAACTTTGTTTTGAGGGAAGCGCAGAGCACTGCTTCTGCGCAGGTCCTGGAATTTGAAACATGTAGGGGCCTCCAAAGAGCAGGGCATGAGTTACGGTGCCGGCTGGGTGGCAGCGAGGATCCCCAGCTTGCCGTGCCCGGCACGGACCCTGCCGGCTGCCAGCTGCATCCCACTGGGGCTCTTGCTGCGTGCTCCCCCACAAACTGGCTGGGGTTTATGCAGGGACGTGTGTGTCATTCTGCGGGGACAAGCCTAATTCAGCGACTGGAGCGGCAAAGTGGGAATATACTTTGCCAAGAAACACTTTGCTGTTGTTTTCCTTTTCCTCTGTTTTGTGGAGAGATTCATGTCTGCTCACGTGCTTTGGTATGAGGAAGTGGAAGATGATTGTAAGTACGAACAGACTGACATGATCTATCCCAATATTTGTCCTGACAGAGCAGCAGAGTGCTACGCAGCCCACTAACAGCATGCATTTTTAAATGTTTGCTTTCAGGGTCTTCTAAAGAAGGAGAGCACCAGGGAGGGGGGAAAATAAAGAGAATTTTGTGGTTTCTGTTAGAGGGTAAAGTCCAGTATGTTCTGTATAAAAGCAGTGTTCCAGAAGCGGTACCCAGCTCTCCTTTGAATAAAAATAATGCATTTCTTCCTGAGGCTGACCACTTATTAAAGCGTGGGGTTAAAAAATAAATAAATAAATAATGAGAAGACAGACCAATATAGCTGGAAAAAAGAAGTGTCATTGTTATAATAATTTGGCAACACATCAAAGGCTTAATCAGTTACTTTGAACTTTAATGGCATATGCAGTTTCAGTGCCTCATATTAAGTTAGTCAGTAAGGAATCTCTTCTCTCATCACTGAGCTGTCTGGTAGCAATGGAGAGAGGGGGTGGTAGCCCTGCTCCAAGCGAGCAGCAGCTGATCTCTCCCATGCGCTTCCCAGAAAAGAGCAGGCATGCTTTCCAGACTTGCGCTTGTTTGTTAGTTTAAAGCTATCCTTTATGTGCAGCAAGGAAAAAGAAAAAAAAAAAAGAAAAAAAAAAGATGATGCCAGGAGTAAGAGAATGAAGACAGCCAAGAATAAAAGAATGAGAGAGGGTTTTAAAACCCATCTTGCACACTCCCAGACAATCCTTCTTCTTCCTTTCCCACCCAGGCTCCCAAAACAGATTGTGCTGAAAAAAAATCCAAACTGTCAGTATTGCCCAGACTTAATCTGTGGTCCCCACCCCCTGCTTTATAATCTATTTTTGCTCTTCCACTTTCAGCTTAGTCCTCTGTCTGTATAGTAATAGCATTCCTGCTTTTCTGTTATTTTTCTGAAGCCATACAAACAGTCTTTTTCCCCAATGACATAGGGTAATGATGGGCTGTGTGGTCACTCTCTTCTGATGAAACTTCCTGAAAATAATGTTAAATTTTGTTGTGTTTGACAAGAAAGAAGCTTAAAACAGAAAATGCCGGCATGCAGGCATGGTTTTATACTATAGTTTACTTTATTTTTTTCAAAATGAAATCAAATTGCATTTTCTTGGGCAGCAAATAAGACTTCAATCAGCTTTGTGCTGCTAGGAGAGGCTCTGCAGTGGACCCTTTACTTGTTGGACACAGTCTGACAGTTCAAGAAGGGATAGAATTATGAGTTCAGCATCATCACATATTAGGAGGCAGATTGATATCATCACATATCAATAATTAGGAGGCAGATCATGTCTGAAAATACTGGGGGTGGGCTTGGGAAGAAGCACTGTCATAGGATTTTCTTAAGGAGCTTTCCTCCTGGTGGGCAAGAGATCACATTCTAGAACCAGTGACATAGTGCCCAGCCTTTTCTGCCAGTCCACTTTTGAGAGGAATAAGGAGGATTTGTTATCTTCCTTTTTCTATCTACTGCCTCACCATGAAGGCAGTCACAACATCTGCCCAGCCGCTTGTCCCTAGCCTTGAGGAGTGGGAGCTGAGAGGGAAGCTGGGTGGGTGCTTGCTAAGTAAGGGTGAAAGATCTTTGCTGCTTAGCACAGAAGTTATAATTGCACTCTGAAAACATAGTAGGTGAAAGAAAGAAAAAAATAGCTGTGTTAGAGCTTTTGAAAAATATGAATAGCAAACCAGAGTTGCATCTAGCAGCTGAATAGCATTCATGACAAGAGCCATTAAATCACTTGCTAAATTATGTCTAGATATGAGTCTAACTGCTCTCATATCTAGACTGAAAGGGAGCTGTCCTAGCACTTCTTGGGAATTATTTAGCTGAATTGATTTCCTCACCTGTATCCTGAGTCTTCTAAAGGACAAGGCATTCTTTTCTATGTGTTTTGGTATCATGTTGTGAAGGTTTTTTATAGTCACTTTTCATTAAAAAAGGAAAGCCCATATCTGCACTGTTTTACAAATGTATCCAAAATAATCCTCTCAAATTTATCCCCAGCCTTCACTTGAGACATGTCACTTCTCCCACTTTTTTCCTATGCTTGATTTGCTTATTTCTCGGTATCAGACAAAAACTGCTTGCTCTTAGTGCTGAGAGCAGTCATTTAAACCTCTGATTTTCTTCTTTAAATCCATCTTTTCTCTTTTCTTAATGTCCCCTCTCAAGACCTACATCCATCTCTGCCCTTTTCTTTTCTTCTCTCTCCCCATGCCACAGCAGTAAAGACAGGTTCTCGTTTTCCTGCTTTCTCTCACTTCTGTTGAGGATGACCTTTCACAAAGGTATTTATTCCCTGCCTTGAGCTTTGTTTTCTTTCTTGAGCCATTCAGTGTTTACTGAGTACTTCAGCCACAGTTAGACTGGAAACTCCTTGGGGCATGGACCATCTTTTCCTAGATTTCTACAGGTTCATTGACAGTGACCCCCAAATAATAAAGTGGCAGGGAAATGAGATACCATAAATTTCATTTGGTTTTAATTAAGATGAGATTACTGTAAACTTTATCTCAAAAGCCACCCTCCCTAGGGTATTCAGTATCATATGCTGTATTTCTTCTTCTGGCAGATATAATCCTCTTTCTGTGTCCTTAGTCTCAAATGGAACCAAATTTCGCTCTCAGTTGCACACAGACGTCCTCTTTCTGCTTGGATTTGCACAAAGTGGTGACTAAAAATAGAATTAATCATCAAAGCAGGGGCAGTGCAGAAAAGAAACTAATCCTGCCTGAAATGTAGTGGCCACAGGGACTGTCTTACCAGTGTTGCTGTAGCAGGGGTCCATATAGATTCGGGTTTTAGCTCAGGTCAGGAGTTCATTCCTGAAGAGAATTCCCTGATGCCCCTGCTTATTGCTGTGTGTTCGTTGCTGTCCCAGACTGCACGCACTGCATCCCTTTGGAAGGAAGCCAAACTGAGGGATGCTCTCTGAGAGCTTGTCTGATGTGCACTAACACAGCTGCTCCAGAATGATCCTGGCGAGGCATACACACATCAGGTGCTTCACCTTGCCTAACTCTTCCTGCTGGGCCACATGACAAGTGGCCCAAGACAACTCAGTTAGGTAGGAGAAGGACAACAGCATATGTCCTTAGATTGTGGATGTGAGGAAAGAACTGACGGTGAAGCCTGTCCCCCTTACTCTCCTGTTGGCTCCAGTCCAGAGTCTGCCCCTCACCCCTGGTCCCCAGTCTGCCCTAGGGCATCGCAGCCAGACCCTGCATACTCCAGGGCCACTCTCTGGCAGGGAACTGCAACCAGGAAGCAGGAGTCCAGCAACACGGTGCATGTGAAACTTGTGATCTTGTGACAATGCCCCCCCCCCCCCCCGTTATTTTTGATTATTATTTTTTTTAAGTGAAAAGATTAGTTTATGTTACTAGTAGAATATAGTTTACTGTATAGTTATTGACCAGATAGAGTTATTTATAAGTGAAAAGGTAAAATATTTGGAGAGGGGGAGAGGAGAAAGATTAACCCTTAACTAATAGTGTGAAATTATTTTAACCTCAGATTTACTCAAGAGGGTAAGCATTTTTACATGATTGCCAGAGGGAAAAGGATTAAGCTCATATGTATTTGTCATGGATTACTGATAGACAAAATCACATTCAACTGGATTGTGAACCAAGCAGCCTTGATTTGAAAAGGCTGACTTGTTGATTTTCACAGTACATTTTCAATTAAATGTTACCCCAAAGCTTAATCATCATTTAGCAGGATAACCATTGTACTGTTATAGCTAACCATTGAAAAGGCCTCCAATAAATTTAGCAGAACTTTATAGTACCACAGTGCTGTCGAGGAGAGTGCACTTGCAATAATGCCGTATCACTGTCAGGGGATGCAGAACAGCACCAGAAATTTTAAATAATTGTGCCTTATCAAAGACTGAGCTTTATGGAAAGCAGAAATAATGGTTAGCAGACTGTGGCTTTGCAGAGAGGCTTGCCAGCTGGGCTGCGCCGGAGAATGCACTCGTTTGTCTTCCCAGGAAAAGATGTGGAGCAGAGATGTTTGTTTTAGTTCATGGTACTCACTGCAGGTACCACAAAGCCTTGCACTCTGGGTTACTTGCTGCATGTGCAACAAGTTGGAAAAAAAACAACAACAACAACAACAACAACAACAAAAACATAAAATAAAAAAATTATGTGCTTTGAAAGACAGATACGCTGAGTTTTAAGAGTTTTTAATCTTCCTTGGTTCTGCTTGCAAGTCCTATTTCAATCTATGTTTGTCATTTAAAGCATGAGGCTGATAATTCCTTGGAGGTTTTTTGTTCCTTTCTCTCTCTGTGTTTTGTAAATAGTCTATATTTATAAGATTATTTTTTATCATTTGCAGTCTTTTATTCCTAAAGGCAAAGTAATGTTTGTAAATAGTGCGAGCATGTGTAGAAGAAATACTCTTATCCAAGCAAAAGGGTATGTTCTTGTAATTTTGATTAAGTACTTTCAAGACAATGATTAAGATAGCACATTTCTTAGAAGAATTTTTAAAGGATCATCATCTACAACTAATAAATTATCATGATACAAGTTAAAAATTAGAGCTGTAAAAGCTTCCTCATAGAAGACATTGCAAAAGTATGTAAGTCTTAAGGATGGTTTCTTTTCTGCATGTTTTGCTATGTTTTATACTTGGGAATTCCTTTTTAAAGAAAAAATAAATAAATAAAGGAGAAAGAATAACATCTGCTGTTTGTAGCCTGAAAGTCTGTGATGCATACAGATATGATATAAATGAGGATTCAAACCAAACCATTTTGCTTACCCTGCCTTTACTAAAAGATCCCAGGAGATCCCCAGGGACACGGTGGGATCATGAACACTGTGGAACAAGAGCACATCGTCTGAGTCAGTTTCAGTAGGGCTCATCAAACCCTCTGCGCCTGCTTCTTTCAACCACTTTATTTCTCTGGCTGTCTCTTCTCCTTCAAAAGTGTCCCTGTAAAAATTGCGAACCCAGTATCTGATATACTTTATATAAACTTGAAAAGAAGGCGGGCTGACGTTTCCTTGCAGCGTGCGCTGGGCTAGCTTCTCGGCATTATTCCGTGGGAAGACAGCTATACATTTATGTCTTGCATAGCATGGAGCTTGCCATCACAAAGGGGACTGGGTTTCTGCTGACTTTGGGCTTTCAGTGCATGTCCAGGAGTCTGCCTGCTTGCCACCCCCCGTGGGGATTTGCCACCTTCCAAAATGTCTGCCTGCTTCCTGTGGCTGAGCATCTGTGCATGCGCACGTTTCTCTGTGAGGGAGATTGTCCATGAGTGAGGCTTTGAATTTTGTGTAGTGCAGGGGACTGGAGGAATTTAAAGGGTGATTGGAATTTGACATTCCTGCCTCTTTATTCTGAAAGATACTTTGATTAAAGTGCTGGAAGGCTCGGCTAATGGAGGCGTTGCTTCTATTTCAGATATACTGGGTATGTGATTTGAAGGCGAGCCAAATCACAATGAGACGGAATAATGATGTCCTTGGTTTATTTTTTACTTGGTACATTCAGGTTTTGATTGGATTCGGAGCAAGGCAACAGTTTTCTCTCCCAGAGAGCCGTGCCGGTCCTTGGGCTTGCAGCCTGCTGTCAGAGCATAAGCATCTTGTGAAGGTCATGGACTGCAGACGCAGGAGAGGGAGAGAAACACCAAAGGGGTGGGGGAACAGTGAGGGGAAAGAAAGGAAGATTTCCTTATTGGACCTAGCCATGTACAAGCTTCTCATAAGAGACATTTCAGACATTTCTGTAGTGAGACCTATTACTGCTTTGACCCACCTAGCACCATGATGATGGTGTACATCTGTCCTGCCTCCAAGCTTCTTCTTGCTCATCACACACAAATATTTCAGTAGTTCACTTCACCTTGTTCTCTCATTCTCTTAATTCTCTCTCTTTTTTTTTTTCTTTTTTTTGATTCTACATTTCTCTTTGGAAAAGACTAAGACTATTCATGAATTATTTTCTCTCTGAACAAAGTTCAGAGCTTCCCAGCTGTTGCTAAAGTGGTAGAAAATTAATGCAGGCACTATATCTTCTAAAATGTTGGTAACATTGTATAGTTAGCATTTTCAGAGTTTTTAAAAAGCATCTTGTGGAGTGTCTGGATGATGGACACTGAAAATAAGCTGATAGGAACCTAGGAGGTGTTCTGATATAAATGGGTGATGTGAGAATAGTTGTGCCTATTTCCTAGATACAGAGAAAATACTGCTAGACATACAGTTACCTTGCAGCATTCCTGGGCTTACAAAGCCTCAGCCAGCTCCCCAGACCTTCCTGTCTGTCTAAACTATCCCAAAGTTGATCAACTTGTAAGAAAGACACGAGGATGTCTGTTGAGGAAAAGGAGTGAGAGGGAAGGCAGCACTCCTTGCTGGAGAGACTGAGATGGGATGACCTCAGGGGCAGTGACCCTGCCCAGCTTAAAAGGGGCTGTGTAAACAGCTTATTGAAAAGAAAGGGAAGAAACTCAGAAGGTGCTAACCAGTGATGAACTTATTGTGAATTTGCAGGTAGCCATGCTTATTCAGTTGAATTCACTTTATACTATTTTGTGTTGTGAAGATTGTTAGCAGCCCCGAAAGAATTAGTATTTTGCACTGGACTTCAGGACAAGTGTGTATACACATGTATATATTCATTTAACATGATTTGCAGTCAATCTTATTACCATATGATTTAGTACGTATTTAATGCTAATTCCCTGCCCCACCCTTTTTGCACCACATATTTACACCAAATTCTAAGGCCACATTTATAAATGCTTGGTAGACTGATGGTTACTCACTCTCCGAAAATGTAGAAGATCCAGATTAAAGTGTTTGCTCTGTTTATACTCTGTTTACAGAGGAGAAAAGCTTCAGTTGCATTGGATGTCAAATGGAAACCAAAGGTGAAGCCAAGTAACTTTTCACAAAAAGGAATTCTTGTTTTCTCGCCAACATGAGAACAATTCCTTTTATAGTAATCTGTAAAGGACAAGTGCATTATAGAGTTGATTCCGTCCTTTCTGTTCTTCCTAATAATTAAAAAAAAAATAAAAATAAAAATAAAAAAAAAAAATTCTGGAAGCTCTAACAGAGCAAGGAGAGAAACATTATACTGTGAAATAAATGGTGAATTAAGGAGCAGGTATCTCACAGTAGAATGTAAAACACTTGATGGGGAAAAAAAAAAAAAAAGCTTTGTAAGCATAAGAGATTGTCACAAATCTGAATTTTAAATATTTTCCTTTAATTGTTTAAGTTTCTGTGATATCTACATCCTTGTAACTGAATGATTCAGGATGGCTCAGTGATATAGATTTAAATTTAAAAGGTGTTGCTTTAACCAGTCTTTTCATCTTTATATAGAGCCTATAAGTTGAATTTGTACCTAATTACACCTGCTTAGTCTATTTGGAGTAAAAGATATCCCCAATGAAGTGGCATTTCCCACTTGAATGATGAAAGCTTAAGAGACCGTAAGTTGGGGCAGAATTTTGCCTAGAGAAAAGAAATCTATTAGATTACATAGTCTATCTCTACTTCCTGTCCAAAGGAAGGCGAGTCTATTCAGAGTCAATCCCCAAATCCTTCTATTTTTAGCACAGTGACTAGCTTAATGCTATTATTCAACTCTTAGAGCAAAAAGCTGTAACTGGAAACATGTTCTGTTCTGAAACAAACTAAATGATTCTAGATGTTCAACATTCTGTCCTGTATCGACGAACCTAGTCTTCTTGGGGAAGAGCTGCTGAATTGTGAAGCACAAACTCTCCCTACTGATGCTGCTGTCAGCTCTCTTTATTTCTTCCTTTAGTCCTTTTACCACTTTCCCCTTTCTCTGAGTCATGCACATCCATTGCTTTAGTGCTTTAGCTGCTTTAAAGAAGCTCTTTCCTCCTCCAAGAAGGCTTGCTAATTTTTGCATATTATCTTAAGCTGACTTAACAGTCATTTTGCCAAGTCTTCCCAGCTGTTGCTACTGCTGAATTGATTCATTTTTTCTTGTGATGTGTTGTAGGGAAATGTGAAGCAAGTTTACTTGACCTGTAATCCTCCCCATAACTGAGGAAACGATGCGGTTTGAACAAAGACTTGTTCCAAATGTGGCCAGAGTTTTTTGTTTGTTTGCTTGCTTGCCCTAAATCTACCTGTTGTAGGCACAGAGGGTCTTGTTTTTTTTTTTTTTTTTTTTTTCCTCTTACATGGGAAATTCTTATCTAGAAAGTGAAAAGCATCTTGGCCCTAAATAGTAGCCAGGGAATTTGGTTTCTCTTTGTGCCATAAGTCAGTCTGTGGAGGTTTTTGACCAATAAAAAGCTCCTAAGAGATGTGGTGGCTGTCTTGGAATGCTTCCAGAAGCTGTTGCTCAGCCTATAAACTGATGAAACTTCACAGAGTCACACCACAGCTGAGTCTGGAAGAGGCTGCTGGAGATCATCTAGTCCAAATTCCCTGCTCTGAACAGGGTCAGTGAGGACAGTTTGCTCAGGGCCATGTTGACTCAGGTTTCAGATATCTCTAAGAATGGAGACTCCACAGTCTTTCTGCACAGCCTGTTCCAGGGTGTGGCCACCCTCACAGTAATTTTTTTCCTTACTATTTTTATGTGAAATGTCCTGTATTTCAATGTATGCCTACTGTTTCTTGCCCGTCAGTGGGCCCCAAGGAGAAGAGTCCGGGTCTGTCTTCTCTACATACCAATCAAGCATTTATACAAATTGATAAGATCCCAATGAATTTTTTTCATCTGAACAGTCCCAGTTTTCTCAACCTCTCTTCAAAGGAGAGATGTTCCAGTCCATTAATCATCTCCATGGCCCTTCACTGGACTCTCTCCCATAAGGTCATTTCTCCCCTGCACTGGGAAGCCCAGGCCCAGACTCAGCACTGGATGTGTCTCACCAGGGCTGACCAGAAGGGAAGGATCCACCCTCCACCTGCTGGTGATGCACCTAAATTATAAACTGTATTTTTAATTATAAATTGTTAAAGTGCAGGGGAAAAAAAAATATTTAGCTGCTGCTTAAACTATTAAATAGCATGCCCTGCAATTTTGTGAATCTGTAGCACGCTAAGTGCTGTCTGTGTGGTAACATGATCCTCCCAAATTTGGTCAGTATTTTACTTGGAACTTTTGGGAATTTAACATAAAATACTTGAAGTGAGGTTTTCTTTACCTGCAGGATCTGGATTTAGAATCAGAAATCAATCAGAAGTCTTCTAGTGTGAAGGGCTTCCATCTGGGAACGTAAGAAATCTGAGCACTCTTGATTTGGAAGATGGACTTCTATGCATCAGCTTTTTATTCAAGGACAGGGTATTTTTAAGCCAAAAAGAAAATATACTGTATGCCACAGCTTCCAGGATTCCTTAAGTTGATCCTACTTCTTTTAAAGTTATATTCTGTTTCATTATATTCTGTTTCAGTTTTGCAGCCTGTGAATTTGCATACTCTCTTTGATCTATTTTATTCTGTTATAATCTTTTGTATTTTAATTTGCAACCTCTGGAGGCTATTTCTTGGTCTACAGCTATATCCATAGCTGCACCCATTCATGAGAAGTTGCTTTTAGAAATCCTGTATCGCGTTCTCGTGCAGAAACAACACAACACTGGAATAATTGCCTGAGGCCTTTTCCTAATAAACACCAGAGATTATTGTTGTTTGTTTATAATGATGTAAGTCTATGTTTTCTACACTGTAAAAATCCCTGGATTTTTTTCTTTGTCAGTTTCTTTTGGTGAGAATGCACTCTTGGGAAGTTGTACCTGACTTCAGAATATGCTGAGAGTTTTCAATATACTCCATATTTTATAGTGTCTGGAGCATACAGTTTGAAATAAAAATGAATGTGTCAACTGTTTGCTTCATAGGTACGTGCCACAGTTAATGAGTCTACAAATGTTAATTGGCTATTAATTACCAATATACTGTGCAAAATCCTGAGGCCAGAATGCGATTCTGAATTTGTAATCATCATAAGAAAAAGAAAAAAAAAAGAAGTTTGTTTTGTTTGTTTGTTTGTGTAGATGAACTTGAATACTGAAATTAGGTTGGCAGAAGACAGTAAAAATATTATTTCTCTATGAAAGAGAAGTTGTCATTACTGTGGCCAGGGCTCCTAGCTGGGAACAATCAACGATGTTGCAGGAAAGAGGAGAGACCCAGGGATGAGTCTGTGAAGCATCAAGCACTCTGCATGATGGTGGTCACAGTTATTAGTTATTATGACAATTGTGAAAAGATCTAGTTATTTTGAAGGGTGTCACAGGGTACATGGTAACATGATAAGAAAGGGAATGAAAAGAAGATATTTTAATAATCATAACAACAATTCAGTAACAAGATGCATATATTGGAGAAAGTTTTCAAAATGGATGTTTATGAGGAAAAAAAAGGAAAATGACATCACTTTGGTTTATGTCAGTATATAGTTTACTCCACTATAATTCAAATAAATTAATAATCTAACACTATCATAATCTATGTGAAATGAATGTATGAATCATTATAATTAATATTGATATAACAATTGAAAGTACTATTTGTAGGAAATCATATGCACACTTCAATTAAGCTGTAATATAAATGCAATTTAAAATGTAACTGCAGATTAAGTGTAACACTCAAGCCTGACTTCATGCAGAGAAACCTTTTCATAGGGCCCTAACTATTAACAATATCATTATCATTTTTAATAGACAAAAATGTCAATGCTGTTAGACAATGAGAAATGCACCAGCAAATCAGTGAATCACATGTTTCTGGTACTAAAACAGCTAGCATCCTAGATTTACAAAACAATTACAAGAACTTGTTTTGATGATGCAAATCATAAAATCATAGAATTGTTTGGGTTGGAAGGGGCTTTAAAGACCATCTAATTCCACCCCTGCCACTAAGGACACGGACACCTCCCACTAGACCAGGTTGCTCTAAGCCCCACCCAACCTGGCCTTGAACATCCTCAGGGATGGGACATCAAGAGCATCTCTGAGCATCCTATTCCAGTGCCTCACTACCCTTACAGTGAAGAATTTCTTCACAATGCCTAATCTAAATCTACCCTCTTTTAGTTTAAAACCAACTCCTTGTCCTATCCCTACACAACCTGACAAAGAGTCCCTCACCAGCTTTCCTGTGGGCCCCCTTTAAGTACTGAAAGGCCACTATAAGGTCTGCACTTAGCCTTCTCTAGGCTGAACAACCCCAACTCCCTCAGCCTGTCTTCATAGGAGAGGTGCTCCAGCCCTTTGATCATCTTTGTGGCCCTCCTCTGGACTTGTTCTAATAGGGTAATAGGTCCATGTCCTTCTTGTGCTGGGGGCCCAAGAGCTGGACACAGTGTTTCAGGTGGGATATCATAAGATATCAGAGTAGAGAGAGAGAATCACCTGCCGGTCATGCTTCTTTTGATGCGGCCCAGGAGGTGGTTGGATTTTTTGCACACATTGCCAGCTCAAGCCCAGCTTCTCATCAACCAACACCCTCAGGTCCTTCTCTTCAGGGCTGCTCTCAGTCCATTCATTACCTAGCTTGTATTTGTGCTTGGGATTGTCCCAGCACAGATGCAGGACCTTGCACTTGGAAATAAATGTTATGGTAAACGGTGGATGCCCTTCAAAGAGTAGGGTGTTTTGGAGGCAGTAGAGACTGATGGAAAAACAGGGAGGCTATATGAAGCCATGTAGGAATGTGTGGGTTAGAGGGAGGAAAGCAGGTGGACAGAATGCAGCCAGAGAGGCTTGAGGAAGGAGTAGAGATGTGAGCAAGAGGTGGCATCTATGGAGCTATACCAACATAATGTACATTTGCAAGGGGCTTGCATGAGAATGTAAGGTGCAGAAGACCGTAAAGACATACAAGTAGGAATAGTAAGTATGGGGGGATATTTTAGCTGTCTTTGTTTCTCACCTACATGTTTGTCACTGTCTTTTCACACTGGTTAGCAGATAGGTTTGAAGACATTGCTGCTGGAGTTACAGCTTTCACAAAGTGAGTGTGATAATCAGCATGAGAAAACCCAGTTTTCTAACTCAGAGCCCTTCCCAGTTCTTCACTTCCCAGTGTGACAGGCCTGTTGTATGTTGCTTCAGGAGGTCTATGTGTAGTCTAAATCATCTTGTTCTCTGTCTAGAGTAAACCATATGATCGGTTGATGCAGCATGACATAAATTACAGATTGTGCATAAATTGTAATGGATCTAACTCATCACAGCCTAAGTTAATTTAGAATTCACTTGCAAAACAAAAGTTTTTGTTCAGTTTTCACAGCTATCTGGAACATCTGTATTATACATCTTCAGCTCTCACCTGTTTTGTGGATAGGCAGGACTTGGTATAAGATTGCTTTTTCTCATTCAAGTTCAGAGGAGAGACCTGCATAGACACCAGTCTAGGAGGCCATGGTGCTTTTCCAGACATGTCATTGCTGAACTGCCTTCAGTTCTCTGTGCTTGCTGCATCCATCTGGGTTAGGACACATCCACTTTCTCCAGCACAGTCTGCGAGCCGTGGAGGGAGTGTTGCCACTGTGATTTGGGATAAAGCCACAGCCTAGCAGACCCACACACTCTTGAAACAGAGATACATTCATTGGAGACTTGACCGGGGGAAGAAAGGAATGCTGCAGTTTCACGGGGCCCCGTTTGCGGCAGTCGTCCTGGTGCTGGCTCTATTATTCATTGTTCAGATAGCAATGCCCTTGCCAAACCACCCCGCCAACTATGTGGCTCTGGGTCTCTCTTGCTAATGTGTTGTCACGGTTCTCCCTTTGCCCCTTTCCTCCCACCTCCCCGGAAAACTTGAGTCAGTTTTTACATAGTTTGTATAAAAGAAGGTTTGGTGCCTTTTACTACTTAGCACGAAAAGCTGGGAAAGTTGAAAGGAGATTGATTGCCTTTCTCTGCAGGTAAGGGGACCACTGGCACATGTCCTACTCAGTCTCTTTCTTCACTCTCTTTATTGTCAGTAACTTGAAGTTTTTGAAGTAGTAATACGAATTGCTGTGGCCACTGATATTGAATCCTTCTTTTCCCTTTTTCAGAGAGCTTCCTCATTACTGCTAAGAATCATCCCAGCAGTTACACTGCCAGGCTTGACCCCAAATCATCGGCAAGATACACTAATCCCTTCTCACTGCCTGAAAGGATCTTACTCCCTTGCTGCTTTAGAAAGCTAACACCAGAACAAAACAAAACAAAAGACTATCCTCTCTGGAGCTGTAATCATCAAGCAACAAGCAGGAGTTACCATGGATTTTATTTCCATGGCATAGATAATATTGCCTCTTGATCTGTGAAAATGACTGTTCTCACCTATAGTGCTTTGCTGTTTATCTCCAAAGAACACAAGTCTCTCACTCTATGGTGAGGCTCCTCTGAGCCAAGAAAAATAAGCTAAGTACTCCCCATAACATGTTGGGAAAGTCCAACTGTTCCTCATCTTCTTCCTCAAAATTAGATTTGGAGACATTCCAGTGTCTTCAGCTGTGAGGCAATTTTGTTTTCTAGTAAATCTCTACTTCCCAAATCATTTTCTCTGACTGACCATATATTTTTAATTCCCCCTTGATCCCTGTAAACTCCTGTCTCTTTTCTGTAGGGATTCTCAATTTCTCTTGCTGCGTTCCTAGTCCTTCTTACTGCTAGCTACTTGTTTACTGAGGAAGCAAGCAGGTGATAGAGAAAAATGTGGTTTTCTCCTGGGAACCCAATTCATATCCTCAATTGGGATAAAAAATGTGTTTCAGTGTTATCAGAAAAAACAATCCTTGCATTTTCCTGTATAGTGAAAACATCTTGTGGTGTGTTTTCCTAGAGAAAGTTGGAAAATTATACTATTTTCATATACTATTTTCATATTTATTATACACTACATTTAGTGTTACAATACCATGAAATATTAATACACTTACAAATCTTTTCCCCTGGCCATTTCCCACAAAACTTGAATGACTGCAGCTTCTCTGATTTACTAATTCATATGCCTAAGTCTAGTGCAACAATGCCATGTTCAAAGATTTCTTTTGATAACAACTTTGAATTGAGTCATACTGTGAAGAATGTCTGTGATGATTTTCTCTCCTTCTTGTCTTGTGCTTGCAGAGAGGGTGACCTCATTGCCTGTTCAAAATTACTGTTATTTGTCTCCAATTAGGTTCTCACAACTCTGTGCTGCAGTTCCTTTAAACTCTTGGGAACCTGCAAGCCTGCTGTGGACAAGATGTTGTGGGAATTTCCTGGTTCACCCTTGGATAATAATTTTGCTATTCAAAGATCACTGTTCCTGGTATGCGTGTATATGAATAAGTTTCTCCACAATGGCAATTAGTTACAATGAGGAAAAACAAAACAAAACAAAACAAGACAAACCTGAAACATCACCCAGTAAGGATCCCTCCTGGCTATTTTAACATCTTGGCTAGAGAGTGAGGCTCACTGGCCTTGCCAGCACACTTCAAGGCTTGACTGCCTTGAAGAATTGGCTTCTGGGAGACAGGCAACCAGTCTCTACTTGAAGCCAACAAAGAAATTCTTCCTTTTTATGTGTTTCTTGTTCTGTGTGATTTGGCCATAAGGTATCATGAGATTATCATTCCTTTTGTCCTTTTTTTTTTTTTTTTTCCTAATTCACGTATGTTTCTCTTACATACATTGGCAATAGAGTGTTTTGGTTCTAAAATAGAAGCACTTTCTCCTTCTTTGTAGCTACCCTACAAAAACAAAACAAAACAAACATACAAAAAAACTTTTCTCAAATATTAATTTCCATGATTTAGAATACTGAATTTAGGGAAAATTTGCTCAAAGATTATGTGTATCTCAATCCACAACTGATTAACTGATTAGAAGACGCACTTGCTATATATAGATTCCTGCTAACGTAGATGTATTTGCAGATGCATTTGCTTTGTTCAAAATTTGTAGAATTGTTTCAAGGGTTATGTCATGAATGTGTTATTATTATTGTCGTTATTGCTTGAATGTCATATGTAATTCATTTTTTGTAGTTAAGATTTAATTTTGCCACTCATGGTTTCCCTGACCAATGTCTGACTTTGCTTCACACATCTTTAGACATGTTACCTACAACACAGGTAACTCTGTGCACATTTAACAATATAATATATGTACATGGTATATGTGTTTGTATAAGCATTTGTATGTGTGAGAGGAATGCTGTGAATGTAGGATGCTCTAATCCTTTTATTTACTGCTAAATCCATATTTAGTTGCAAACTGAGAAAGAACTAAAATTCCATCGTTACAAAAAATGTAGGAACTGTACAGAGCATGCAACTGTACTCTCCCTAGTGATGAAAGTAAAACTACTGTGCCAATTAGCCATGAAAAGGCTAAGGGGGGGAATCTAATTGCTGTCTTCAGCTGCCTAATAGGTAGTTATGTAGAAAATTAAGTTAAACTCTTCTCAGGGGTGTACAGGGAAAAGATGAAACAGGTTTCCAAAATAAAAATTTTGACAAGGTACAAGAAACATTTTATATATATATATGATGAAAGCCACCAGCTGAGCACTAGAGCAGGTTGCCCAGAGGGGCTGTGGAGTCTCCTCCCTTGGAGGTGTTCTGAACTCAGCTGGACATGGCCCTGAGCTACTTGATGTAACTCTGAAGGGAGACCTGCTTTGAGCACAATATCAAGACAGATGGCCTCTGAGGATCCTTTGCAACCTATATTATTCTGCAATTCTATGTTCGCTTTATGAAGAATGATGTAAGCATATTTAATTTAGAATAGAGATATAGCTCTGAAGATCTGCTAAGGAAAACACTGAAAGTCTGGGTAGTCCTATAGCTTATCAGTTGTCCTTGTAACTTATCAGTTGAATGAAAATGTTATCCTTGAAAACTATTATTTATTTGATTTGATTATTCTTTTTTTTTTTCCATAACCTGAAGAGTTTTGTTTTATTTTATTTTATTTTATTTTATTTTATTTTATTTTATTTTATTTTATTTTATATTTTATTTTATTTTATTTTTCCTCAATTATACATATCAAGAACACATTCTAGAATAAAAACATATCTTATGTACCTAATAATATGATCAAGAATGAGCTTTGACACATTTATATTAAGTTATTTACTGGTGCTTATGTCAGAAGGTTCTATTTTTTTTGTTGCACAGTGATTGTGCCCCAAGCTCCGCATAGCTCTTTTTCTTGATCTTCGGGCCTTGTACAGGCCTTCTGAAAATAGCTTCCACTGCACACAAATAAGACAGATTTGACCTGGATTAACTGGAGCAAATACTCCTAATGAGCCAGATGGATGAGCATTCCCGTTTGGCAGAAATGATAGTTACAATGTTTGCCACAAAAATGTCAGCAGTTGCCTTGGTTTTCTCCTAGAGAAAAGAAATAATATTCATCTTGGTCCAGAGTGGTTGAGTAGTGACTGCTGTGAAGCATTTCCTTTCTGAAACCTCGTCTTCTGTCATTACCAATTTCCCAGGGAGGGTACAAACCTGGAACTGTGAATGAGATCCCCCCCATGACCCTGCCAGGGAATAGCACCTGCCATCTAGCCTTGAGCTGGGTAAAACATCTGACCAAGTACCACTTTGATTTAAGTAGGTGGTCTCCAGAAAGGCTGATTTAATAAGATTTACATTCAGGAAGGGAGGCAGATTCTTCTGTCATGTAGTTTTGGTGTTAATGGAACAGAACCTCCCTCCTTTCTACCTTTAAACTTCAATTTTCTCTTAAATTTATTATGTACATTGAATGTTGGCTTCACGAAAGCTGATGGGTATTATACCTCTAACTCAAATTTACTGATCAAAGCCTTGCCTGTTTTGCCCATGAGCAGCATGAAGATGGAATTATTCTGAAAAAAAAAGCATGTAGGTGGACTTGCCAGGGAGGTGTGGAGGATTTTATTTTATTTATGTGCCTTGGGTGGAAAGTGGGGAAAGATCAGAGAAACTGCTCTCAGGTATCTGTCAGGTAATACTTTGCAGAATGTAGCACTGAAGATCCCAACTGTCCCCTGCCCAAGCACAGAAAGCCTACCTGTGTGGATGTTCAGGCTTCTCTGGCCTGGCAGAAAAAGAGTGTGGCTATCCCTGGCTGACCAGCCTTGTGAAATATTACCTCGGTGCTGCCTCTTAGACAAATGTCGATGTGCTGTGTGCAGCTTAAACAGATGACATTCTCAGTGCAGCTCTTTTATCACCACCCCTTCTGCCATCTCATTCAACTTCAGAGAGTTTTCCCCTGGACTGAAAGTGCTTTCACAAAGCATGAAAAGGATGGGGCATCTGACACATGCATGTCAGCTGCCCTCACTCAGCTCTACTGTGTGCTTGTGCTTGTGTCATCTGCCTTCCCAGAGGAGCAGGGGAACACTTCTGAAATAGGCTTCCATTTGTTTTGAATAGGTATAGATACATATGAAAGCAGGGAAATACACTTAAAAGACTGAGTGTAATAGAGGGGATTATGTGCAAAGGGATTGGGTTCTCCTACTTAGACACTGAAAGGGAACAGGTCTGTTCCCCAGGGCAAAAATTCCTGCAAATTCACTGGCAAACTGTGAATGACACATAAAGGCCATGTAACTTAATAGCTGCTCTTCCAAATTCTGTTTTGACCTTTCTGCTATAAAAGGCAATTCCTTAGAGTTTCCAAAAGTACAGTTCATTGCTCTTTGGTTTAGTGTTACAGAGCAGTGTAGTAAGTAATAGACCTTATTACAGTTACTTTTTTTCTCTTTGCAAAACCATTATACACCTCTTTGACCTTTACAATAAAAAATGCAAATACAGTTGAGCAAATGTTTCCAGTATTTATTTCTGTTATTAAAAATTATAAATGAGTGTTAAACCATATGAACTGTATAAAGCTTGTTTGTTTGTTTATTTTTTTTTACCTGTTGTTTTGATACTTTTTCTCAGTTCTCCTTCATCCTGTATCCTACTTTGTTCTTAGTCCTTTTCTTGTTTTTTTCCTCTACTTTTGTCCGAACAGACTAGAACAGAATTTTCTGTACACCATGGGATTATATGACAAAAAAAAAAAGCTTGTAAAGCACAATAAGTCAACCATATAAAATTGATAAGGTATTTTCAGTTTCCTGCAGCCCTGGGCAGCCTGTTAATCCTTTCCTTCTGCTTATAAACTTAAAACCTCAAGGTGTTTTTGTTTGCTCTTTTTTCCTCTCCTTGAGCTTGTTTGTTTAAATGGGAACCTGTTACTAAACAGTGTGTATATATGAAAACCAGAACATTACCAAATTAATGATGGAAGCAAGAAGAATCATAGAACTTTTTGTTTGTTGGGAGAATGGGAGAACAAAACAATTTGCCCTTCAGGGGTGTGACCATAGTAAATGCATCACTTAGCTGTTTCCTATTATTAATCTTTAGGAAAAAAAAAAAAAAGAAAGAAAAAAAAAAAAAAAAAGTCCTTTTCCAAGATCATCAGATTTATTATTGCAAAACTATATGAATTGGAAAAAAATAATAAATAAGCTGCATGTTATCTTACATACAGATTTTATTTCTGCTTGTGGGTGAAGTTACCTGTGAGGACACATATACTGGTTTTAAAGGTGGAAGCAGGGTATCCATTGCTGTCATGATATCTATTATTTTTGCGGTTTCCATTTTCCTGAGGGGAAGAAGAGAGTGAATTTTGTGAAAAAGTGAGATAGCACTTGAAATAAACACTTCGTGGACGGGTTTTTTATTATTTTTTTCAACCAAGTTCTTGAATATTTGGACAAGCACACACAAATAATGGTTCTTCAGTTAATGGTTCATCAGTTAACTCTTGCTCTGACACACAGTTTTCTGCATTCTATGAAATTTCCTCTACTGAAGTAAGTGCATATAATTCACTTGACTTTAATTGAGGATCTGGACTAGGGTTTGATCTCTTTTTAGAACTTGTCCAACTTTTCCCTTTATGGCCAACAATGTAGTACCACATTTCTTCTATCTGAATACATGTACTATAAATAAAAAGTAACTAATGACCTTTAAATAGTTACCACTGGGCAATTTTTAACTTGTAATAGTTTCAAGTTATTTGGATGTCCTGGCCTCACTGCAGTATGTAGCACATTAACGTTCCTGAGCCTACCAGGACATTTACTATGAATTGTGACAGTGTTTTCCTCAGTGGTGGCTTCCCAGCCTTTCACTTAGCCTTCTGATCTGGGTGCCCATACAATGTGATAACAGTAAGGAGCTCTGTAAAATACTGCTGTTGTGGGCAATCTACCAGAAAATAGATTTCAGTCAACAGCTACCTCCCGTGCCCCTCCTCTGCACAGACACACACACAAAGCATGTTCCCTGGAATTTAGAAACTACCCATTACTGGCTGGTGAAATACACTGCAAACCACAATAGCTGCATTAAATTTCAACACATATGCCACCTGCATCTAAAAACAAAATAGAGGTTGCAGGCTAAGATTTAGAAAAATGGGGAAATCTTATGTTCTGACATAATAGTGTTGAAACCAGCTTTATACAGAATAGACTTTCATGCTGGGATTCTTTTTTTTTTTTTTTTTTTGGTACAAATAAAAATCTATTAAACTGTCATTGGAAATGATGGTTTTGTTAAGTGGTAATCCTCAACACCAGAGGACAAAAATTGAGCATGGTAGTATATGGTCTCTGTACGTACATGCTTTCCTAAGCCTGTGGAATGACAGAGTGGCGAATATGTTGCTTGTTTCCTGTTTTAATTATATCTTTATTTTCTCAGCATGTTGCATTAATTAAGCGTAGTTGGAGCAATATTATGGAATACAGTATAAAAGGAGAGGTCTTGAGTAAGGAATAAGGGAAGAAATAGCTACTTCCTCCAAAGTGCCTAATAAATGATATAAACTTTGCATGGGGATAAATATGTGATTAGAATTGCTCAAGTTTATTGAGAAAAAAATATCAACAGGAGGCCATAAATCTTGGGTTTGATATAAAAAAGCAACTTTTATTTTATTCTTTGTTACTTTGCTTTTAACAAGACTGACCTTCTTATTTTGTGAAAAGGGATTTGTTTCATTTAATTTGTTTCATTGTACATTTCATTTTCAGTTTGTATTTACA